>NC_133650.1:227266101-227566101 GCF_009905375.1 Apium graveolens | reverse complement strand
CAAAAAGGAATGGACATGTTAAGATGTTCAGACAGTTGATGTATGACAGGTGCATGTCTTTGGCAAGCATCACATCTCCTTGTGTAATCTAGGGCATCCTGTCATAGCGTCGGACAGTAGTAACCCGAGCGTAGAATTTTTAAAGAGAGATTTCTCCTGTTAGTGTGGTTTCAACACTCTCCTTCGTGTGCATCTCTTAAGACCATGTCAGCCTCGTGTTTTCTCAGACATCTTTGAAGCAACCCTGTAGAAGATTTTATGAATAACTCGTCATCTATGATTGTAAACCTTGAGGATTTTATCCCGAGGGTCCTAGCTTCATTGTTGTTGTTTGGTTTTACACCAAGCTGTAAGTAGTCTTTATATGCTTTGATCCAGCTGTCCGTATCCTCACTGATATTGTCATCACGTCGATCAAGAGCCATGATTTCTTTGTCATGAACCAATCTTTTCATGGCAGGCTTCATGATATGGACCACTGGGATGTTGTTTAAGTCAAGACTCTTAGACACGGCTCCTAAATCGGCTAATGTATTGGCTTGTACGTTATTCTCTCTTAGAACCTGCTATATGCTGAAGTTGTCAAAGTAATTTGTCAATATTTTGGTGATTTCTAGATCGTGACCATCTTGGGATATTTGGCTTCATAGGATCCCTTGACGTGATTAACGATTAATATTGAATCACAATTAACGTCAATACTCCTCATTTTCATGTCCTTAGCAATCGTGAGTCCCATAATAGTGCCTCGTACTCAGCCTCCTTATTTGTAGCTTTAAAGTCACAACATATTGATATTGCTATCATATCCCCATATGGCAATTTGAGGACAAGCCCCAATCCCATTCCATTTATATTCGAGTCTCCATCAGTATATAGCGTCCAAGGCCTCGTATCTATTCTTGAAAAGGCTTGTTGGAAATCCTGCTCAGCTGTCGTAATTTGGCTTGGACTAAAATCAGCCATAAAGTCAGCTAAGGCTTGTGATGTTATAGCCGTCCTAGCATCATACATGATGTTGTAGGTACTCGGACGTATTGCGCACTTTTCCATCCTTCCATCAAGTCGGGTTTACTCAAGACATTTCTCAAAGGAAAGTTCGTCATGACATGTATTTTGTGTGATTCAAAATAATGCCTCAATTTAGTGGAAGTCATAGCTAATGCGAGTAATAATTTTTCGAGAGATGTGTACCTTATTTCCGCATCTACCAAGCTTTTACTGACATAGTATACAGGTGACTAAACACCTTCACTCTCTTTCACGAGCACTCCACTTACTACGTGATCTGTTACAAACAAGTAAACAAAAAGGTCCTCACCTTGAAGGGGCTTGGAAAGGAGTGGCGATGTAGTAAGATAGCTTTTCAAATCATTCAAAGCAACTTCGTGTTTGTCCGTCCATAAGAATCCTTTGTTCTTTCTTAACATGTCTTAAAAGTTTACATCTGTCAGAAGATCGTGAAATAAACACTTTCAAGGCCGCAACCCTTACCGTTAACTTCTGTACATTGATATTTGATGGGCTTTTTAATTCAAAAATCACTTTGATTTGTTCTGGACTCGCCTCAATTCCTCTTCTGGTCACCATATGCCCGAGAAACTTTCCTGATGACACAGCAGAATTACACTTGGAGGGATTCAGCTTCATGTTGTATGACCTTAATATGTCGAACACCTCTTGAAGATCGCGAACATGATTCTCATCATCAACGGACTTAACAACCACGTCATCAATGTAGACTTCCATTGTCTGACCTATTTGGTCCTTGAATAATTTGTTGACAAGCCTTTGAAACGTTGCCCCGGCGTTTCGTAATCCAAAGGGCATGGCCAAGTAGCAGTATATCCTTATGTCCGTTATGAATGTAGTCTTCTCACTGTCTATATTTGAATTTGATTAAAACCACTCGACGCATCCATGAACATCAGCAATTCATGTCCAGCTGTCGGGTCCACCATGGTGTCAATGTGAAGTAGTGGATAAGGGTCTTTGGACAGCCTTTGTTCAGGTCTGTGTAATCGACACAAACTCTCCATTTCCCGTTCTTTTTCTGTACTATTACTATCATGACGTTTGCTAGCCACTCGAGATAATCAACTTCTTTAATCATTCCAGCCTTCATGATCCTTTCCACCTAGTCATTAATTATCTTGTTTCTTTCTTTCGTGAATTTCCTTCATTTTTGCTTAATGGGTGTGTAGTTGGGATCGACATTTAACTTATACGTGATGACACTTAGATCTATCCTCGTTATGTCGTCATGCTCCCATGCGAATGCGTCCAATCTTATGGTCAGGAAACATACCAAGTTTGCCTTCATTGTTGTGGAGAGATCTTCTCCTATTAGTACCTTCTTGTCTCCTGTCTTTAGGTCGACTTCAGCTAACCATTCAGGTCCTGTAATCCTAGCTACAGGCGTCTCATTCCCATGATGCTGGACAGTTGGTTTCAGAAACGTTTTGTAACATTCATGTGCCATATCTTGATCCCCTCGTATCTCCTGAGCCCCCCCATGGTGTTGGGAATTTGAGAACTTGATAATATGTCGATGACAATTTTCAAATTATGAATCAAAGGCCTTTCCATGATTATGTTGTATGTTGACTCAACATCTATTATGCAGAATTTTTCTAAAAGATTTACTCCTTGTGCATACATAGGCAATGTAATTTCTCCTAACGTACTGTTATTCCATAACAATACAACAAGAATTACAAAAGGGGGGTTAAATGTAATTCTGGCTACTTTTTTAAGATTTTAAAATAGTTCTAACTCGATAAATATATGAGTGTTTGATTTGCAGAGTGTGGAATAAAAGAGTTATATAAATCAAAATATAAAGTAATAAAAACACAAGTTTTTAAAACTTTCTGGTGGATTTGAAAGTATCCACCAGATATATATATATATATATATATATATGTATATCGAATGAGAACCATGTGAGGTTTGAATAGCTCACAGCTGCTTACAAGTAGAATAAATAAACTACGGAGAAATTCTTGACAAGTACAACTTTTCTATCTCTCTTTGAAATGTGTTTGCTTGGTTGGTTGAATGTTCTACTAGCTACACTTGGTTTATATATCACCAAGTTTACATGACAATAAGAAAAGATAATAAAACAAAACATATCTAGTCTAACTTCATGTTACTTCACTACTTTATTCCAGCATCTTTAAATATCTTCTAATAGCATGGAAATGGTACTGCTCTTTTGTTCTCAAATCCCTGCTAAACAGGCTGCCACATTCCTTTTAAAAATACTCGATGCATGTGATTGTGTTGTCACTGTCAACGGATATTTGAATTGGATCATCTGTCGGGTACATGTTTGTCATCCGTCGGGTAGCTTTGTCTATCATCCATCGGGTAGCTTTATTGATCATCCGTCGGGTAGATATTTGTCACTTGACTTCATTTCACTTATACAGAATTACAAGACATCTCATATTTACAATTAATCAACCTATTCTACATATCCACTAGTAGTCAACATGACTCATATGCTCCTATAGAATCTACACAAAGTTGTTTGCAGAAATGTGCTACAGATCTTATTATTGCATAAGCTACTCACCCGATGGATGTCAAATAGTCATCCGTCAGGACTATATTAAATCATCCATCGGGACTATATTTGATCATCTGTCGAGTGCTACAAAATACACTAAGTTAAATATACTAAGATGTTTTGTTTAATTTATCATCAAGTTCACAACATATTCCTAACAATCTCCCCCAATTTATGTCTACTGGAATTGTAAACATAAATTAAGGGGAAACTTGATAATAATAAAACATCCTAATGATACAAATTGAAAAGTAGTAGATAAAACTGATAAGTGCTGCAATATTTACTGAAAATTGAACAAAGCAAAATGTACAAAAAAGTTGCTCATAATCATTATCAAGGTGCTCTTCTAGGCTGAGCAGATAAGTCTATTTCCTTAATTGTCTGGATTTCTTTCCAAGCCTCCTGTTGTTCTCTTCTATCTGATTTTGAAGTTGTCTGTGGAATTCAAGTTCATCAACTTCTGAGAGATCTAGAATTTCTTGCATTTCCAATAGAGTCTCATTACTAGAGATACTCAACTGGTCCTCCAATCTGAAGAATCTTCTTACTCCCTTTTCATCCCTGAATTCCATCAGCCAATAAGGCTTCAAATGCACTCTCTTTTCTGTGAAGGGAATAGATAGAGTTTTTGGTAGTGCATCTTTAGCTTTATTACTCCTCAGCTCCTCAATCTTCTTTAGAACTAATCTCTTTGCAGTCACATTGTATCCAAAGTTCTTTTTGAAAGATGAGTAGATCTTTATTAGAACATATTGGCTTTCTAGAAGAATCATGTGAAGTGGCCATATTATCTCTTTTCCTCCCTTATATTTAAACACCAGCCTTTCGGGAAGATGTCTATGAGCATCAATTCCTCTTACTTCTTCCAATTCATCTAAGTAGAGGTTTATGTCAGAGAACTCCTTGATGTCACAGATGTATAACAAATCTCCCTTATTGACTATAGATTGAGATTTGGTTAGGGTCTTGGATCTGAGAGTCACAGGCTTCACTTTCTTGCTTACTCTAGTCTTTGTCTTCTTTGGCTTGTTGAAGATTGGAAAGTTTAGTTCAGGAATTGGTAAACTATCCCAGTCTACTGGCTCATCCTTTGGAATTATGGGCTCACCATGAATATTCCTTATTGGATCCACCACCTTGAATTCTTCAAATACCATTGGGGGTTTTGATGTCTGAGTTGAAGTTGTAGACTTTTTGGGAATGTAGTCTTCAAGTTCCTCATCACTGAAGTCCAATTTTCTTTTGGAGTGGAGCTTGTATCTGAATCTTCTTTTCTGTTGTGGTTCATCTTGCACTTTTTGATCTTGAGGTTCAACAATCACAGATGGTTGTGCAGAAATCTCAGTTGTGGTCTTTACAGCTTAAAGTTTGGCCAAGATAGCAGCTTGCTTCTTCTTTTGTTTGAGCTTCTTAGCATCCAGAGCAGCTTGCTTCTTTTCTTGCCTGATTCTTTCTTTCTCTTCCTTTTTAGCTTCCACAAATATAGGGTGTCCAGCCACCACACAGATTTCCTTACCATTTCTGTAAATCTTGGCTAATCTTCTTTTAAGTACTGAATCAGCTGGATCTTTGTAAAATTCAAATGACCTAGCCAATAGCTTCTTTTCATCTAGCCTAGGTGTCTCATACACAATATCCATAGGATTTTTGTCTGAAAACTTTGATTAGTTTCTTTTAGGCTTCATGATAAGATTTGCTTTTAGAGATCTGATACAAGATGTTTGACCCTTTTCCAGATAATTTAAACTCATTTCATTTATAGAGATGTTCTTGACTTGAGAGTGATGATTAAAGACTTTGTCTATTTTCTGAATTGGTCCAAATTTCTGTTGAATTTTTGCATCTGTTTTCCTTTATTTTTCTTTTAATTCCTTCTCAGTTGATGCTATATCAATCTTTAGCAGTTTGTCATTTGTTTCCAGTTTTGATGTTGCCAGATTTATGATATCAATGTTGTTCATGGCTGGTGGCTTTGTGAAAGCAATTATTGGCACAATTGCTTTACTGTGCTGTAAGTAGCCTCTATTGGAGAGCTTGAATCTTATGCAGCTGGAGTGCTTCAAGATGTGCTGTAAGTAGCCTCTTTGTGCTGGCATTTATAAATGCTTGAATGGCTGTTTGGGTGTCATGAATCAGCTTGAATAGTGTTGATTGGAAATGTGAGTAGGGATATTCTTTTGTTAGCTTTCAGGCAGGAATATCTGCATCTCCCCATATGCTTATACTGTCTTCCTCATCATCCCCACCAGCATCCCCAAATGAGTCTTCAGCCAGTTCAAAATCACTGCCAGTAGTTGAAGGCATGGCAGTGATTGCATCATTTGCTCTTTGTAGAGATTAAGTAGTGTGCACCAAATTGAGTATCTTTTCAGCCTCCTCATTTCCCTGTACAGCTAGAGTTTGATAAGCTGTAACAGGATGAGTAAATGTCTCAGCATCTAGGGAAATAGAATCTGTGACAACTTGATATTCTTACTGAAATAGTCTTTTCCTTTCTGCATCACTGACATTCACTGACTCGCTAGAAATGGTATCCATTTTTATCTCTTCAGTACCTGCATTTCTCTTAATATCTCTCTCTTTTTGCATCAAGGGCTCCCCTTGGCTTCCCACCCTCACCTTCACCATCTAAGGTGGGACTCCTCTCACTCACTTTTCCCAGTCCTGAAGAAATGGACTTCATTTGTTCACTTATATTCTCTCCTTTTGGCTAGGAGCAACCCAGCCTCTCACTCAGTTCACTTCCTTCCTTCAATCCTAAGAGTGATTGTACTACCACTAAGTCTTCTGCATTTATGAGAATTGAAGAAATTTGAATTTGTGCAGAGACTCCCGAAGGATGATGAATATCCATCGAGACATTAGTATGGCTATCCGACGGATGACTGCTGTTAGGCTTATCCATTGGGATACAATCACTACTCGACGGATGATGAATATCCATCAGGATAGAAGAAATGAATGAGTTTGGAGTGGAGACTATTGTAGACTCTGTGCAAATTGTTAAAATTTTAGGCACATATATCTCAACAGACTCAGAAAGAAATGGCAAGTGAGCCAACAAATCATCTAAAAGATGATGCTCACTTGCTTGGATTTTTAGCTTCTCCAAAAGAGTTAAAGATGGAGAATTTGGAAGTGATGTATTGATCATGTCAACATCCAGTGAGTGTGTGGGTGAATTTGGTGTTTCAGGTGCTTCAGTTGTTAAAGATTTTGGCTGTGACTCCACATTTATTGGAGCCACATCAATCTGACTTTCAGATGGTGCAGTGACTGGGTCTTTAGCTCCAGTTTGTATTGTATGTGTTCCCTGTGCATCCCCAAGGGTTTTTGATCTTTTCTTTCTAGCATAAGTCTGTGGTGAACTTGTGTCCCTAGCCCTCTTGATATGTGCTCCTGGTTGGGAGCTTGTTTCAATAGTAACATCCTTTTGGGAGGATGAAACTAGAATTGAGCTTATTTCCTTATTAACAACCACGGTTTGTTGGGAAACTGTGGTGTGTCTAGGCTTAGGTACACTCATCTCACCAGCCTTATCCTTAGGGTTTCTTTGATTTTGACCATGTCCTTCACCTTGCTCACTCACCTTCACACTCCCCTCTTTGTGTTTAGTAGATTTTGCAACTGATTTCTTTTGAAAGAAACCAGAGGGGGCTTTCTTACTTTTGGGTTTAATAATTGTTGGTTTGGTGGCTTGGATAGGCACCAGTTGGGTCATTGACACAGATGCCATAGCTACACTAGAAGGCAAAGAAATGTGTGAGGTTGGAAGAGTGGAGACAATAGAGCTTACCTCACTTACCTGAGGACCCTCAATGACTGGAAAATAGAAAGGGGCACCTCTTTGTGGTGATTAGCTCTATGAAGATCTGCAATAATCCTCCTTTCTTGAACCCAACAATTTAGCTTGTTGGTTGGGTTCTCAATATTAATGTTCTCAATAAGATGGTTAACAAGCATCATAAAGAATCTAGCATAATAGACACTTTTACCTCTCTTATTAAGATCTCCTAACTTATAACCTAACTCAAACAATACCAAGTCACTGAAATTAAAATAGTTATTAGTAACTAGCATGTAAAGCATGTTAAGCATGGAAATGTTAACAGATTCAAAATTGCTAATTTTTCCAGAGAAAACTTTAGTTACCACATCACAGAGATAACTCCATTCTTTTCTAAGACCTAACCTCCTAATTTCACTTAATTTAGAGGTAGAAAGTTCATAGCCCATGGAATTTAGCATATTAACTATATAAGTGTCTGTGTGTGGAACAGTAGCAGTATTATCTGGAATTCTAAAGCATGCTTTGACAATGTCACTATTAATGCAAAACTGCTTACCTTTGAGAGTGAAAGTTATGTTCCTGTCAGTAGAGTTGCACACTGCAGTTGTCCATATCTCCTCCACAACTTCACAGTAGATTGTGGGTGATTCCAGCATAGCATCACTGAGTTTACAGCTTTTCACAAAATCCATCATCTTGTAAAACTCTCCAGACTGTTAAATCTCCTTGTTCACAAGAGCTGTGAAGTTATTCTTTTCATAGATATATCCATTTTGAGACATGATTTTGACTACTGGTGCCATTGTTAGAGAATGAGAAATTTGCAGAGAGAATATTTTCTTTGGAGAAGAAAGGAAGTTAGAGCAATTGAATTGAGAATGATAAAAGAGTAGAGCAAAAATGAATTCCGCTTTTATACTATCTCATAAATAAACTGTCCAAAATAATAAAGTAAAATAAAGTAACCAATCAAAATAGCCATTTAAAAAAATAAACTGTAAAAATTTTGTCACTTATCCGTCGTGTCATGCTTAAAAACTGTAAGTATACTTGATGGATAATGTTCAGAGTTTTAATGGCTAAGATTGAGACAATTCGACGGATGAGGATAAATCAATTATCCGTCGGGTTATGAAATAATCCAGAAAAGTAATTGATTTTTATTAACAGATAATGTTCCGATGGATGATCAAACTCGATGGATAATGAGCATCCGTCGGGATGTAAATTTTGACTTAGCAAAAATTTCATCTAAAACAAAAAAATTAATTAAGTTTTTGGCTGCATTAAAACTTGCAAAAATATCTGAAATAATTCAAGAATAATTAAGCATACCTAACTCACTTACCAACCTTGAAAAGGTGGATTTATCAAGTTGCTTGGTAAATAGCCCTTAGCAACCAATCTAGCTTTTTTCGTGACCACTATGCCATTTTCATCCATCTTATTTCTGAATACCCATTTGGTGTCAATTGGATTCTTTCCTTTAGGCTTGGGTACCAGCTTTCATACTTTATTCCTTTCAAATTGGTTTAGCTCCTCCTACATAGCTAAAATCCAATCAGGATCCAATAAGGCTTCTTCTACCTTCTTTGGTTCTTCCTTAGATAGGAAGCTGCTATATAGACATTATTCTTGAGTTGCTCTCCTTATTTGAACTCTAGAAGATACATCACCAATGATGAGCTCAAAGGGGTGATCTTTTGTCCATTTTCTTTATTGAGGTAGATTAGCTCTAGATGAAGAGGCCTCATTATTGTCTTGATGTATAACTGAGTTTTGATTATTAGAAACTCCCCCTGATTTATGGATCTTTGATTTGAGAAAGGGGAACTTTCTGTAAGTGATCTATTCTGACTTGCAGCTTCTTTTGATGAACCGACGGATGGTGCATTTTGAGTTCCGACGGATGAAGCTGATTGTCTCCCGACGGATAAAGCAGATTGTCTCCCGAAGGATGAAGCATTTTGCAACTCGACAGATATTGAATTTTGTGCTTCATTAGTAGTAGGTTTTTCTGTAATATCCTTTGTCATTGTTTCCTAATCACTTTCATCATCACTATCATCACTAACCATCTCCACATTATCAAATTTGAGACTTTCATGAGAATCTTCATCTTGTAGTCCTTCAATCTTTTTATCATCAAACACAACATGTATTGATTCCATAACAATGTTGGTTCTAAGATTGTAGACTCTATATGCTTTTCCCACAGCATATCCAACAAAAATTCCTTCGTCTGCTTTAGCATCAAACTTCCCATTTTGATCAGTTTGATTTCTCAATATATAACATTTGCAGCCAAAGACATGAAGAAAATTTAGAGTTGGTTTCTTATTTTTGAACAATTGATATGGTGTCATGCACTTTGCTTGATTCACCAAAGAGATATTCTGAGTGTAGCAGGAAGTATTCACAGCTTCAGCCCAGAAATATGTTGGTAACTTTGATTCTTCAAGCATTGTCTTTGCAGCTTCAATAAGTGATATGTTCTTTCATTCCACTAGTCCATTTTGTTGTGGAGTTCTTGCTGCTGAAAACTCATGCATAATCCCATTCTCTTCACAAAATGCTCTCATAACAGAATTCTTGAACTCGGTTCCATTGTCACTCCTGATTCTTCTAACTTTGAAATCTGGATGATTGTTGACTTGCCTTATGTGATTGATGATGATTTCACTAGCCTCATCTTTAGACTTCAGGAAATATGTCAAAGAGAATTTTGAGAAATCATCTACAATTACTAGGCAAAATCTTTTCCTTGAGATGGAAGACACATTGACTGGTCCAAACAAATCCATGTGTAGCAATTGCAGAGGTTCTTCAATTATTGAATCAAGCTTCTTCCTGAATGATGCTTTAATCTGCTTTTCTTTCTGGCAGGCATCACAAAGTCCATCCTTAAAAAAATCCACTTGAGAAATACCTCTAACCAGTTCTTTCTTGACAAGCTCATTCATGGTCTTGAAGTTTAGATGGGACAGCTTCTTGTGCCACAGCCAACTTTCATCTTGACTTCCTTTACTGAGAAGACAAGTGACAGATTCTGTATTTGATGAGTTGAAGTCAGCTAGGTACACATTTCCTTTTCTCACTCCACTGAGAACCACTTTGTTACTCCTTTTATTTGTCACAACACAGGCTTCTGAATTGAAGGTTACTGATACTCAGCAAGTTATGCTTGAGATCATCCACTAGGGCAACCTACTCAATGATGACATTGTCTTTTGAAATCAAGCCATATCCCACAGTATAACCCTTGCTGTCATCTCCAAAAGTAATACTTGGGCCAGCTCTCTCCTTGAACTCTGTTAGCAGGGTAGAATCTCCAGTCATATGTCTTGAACAACCACTATCCAGGTACCAAAGATTCTTTCTGTTTCCCTGCACACATCAAAACCAAATCAAGTTGATTTTGGTACCCAAGTTTCCTTCGGTCCTGCCTTAAATTAGATTTCTTCTTTTGTTTCTTAGGTTTGATCTCATTTGACTTGGGGATATCAGATTCATCCTTAGTCATCTGAGTTGAACCTTTGAAACCTGTCATTAAAACAGAATTATCATGCACATTTTGATTAACAGGAAAAGGCATGCTGTTTGCAAACATGTTATTCCAGTAAGGCATGCTAAATGGCATTTGAGGCATACTAAATGCAGAATAATAAGGATTACGTGCAAATGGCATATTAGAAAATTGTGCATTCATATTATGTGCAGACATAACATTCATAGGCATGGAAGGCATGGCATTCATGTTAGAAAAGAAGATGGTATAGAGATAAGAGTAGGCATAGCAAGTTTGAAATTAACAGACAGATGATTAACACTACCACACTTAACACATATTTTTCGTGGAGCATATTTATCAGGTGTGTAGTTGTTATATTTGTTAATCTCTACCGTCCCATTTCTATTATTTTTCTTTTTAGTTTCTGTTTTAACCTCAATCTTTTCTAATCTGTCATTCAATTCCTTGATAGACAGATGACCAACATTCACTTTCTTCTCCTTCTTCACTTGACTTGATTCTCCTGGAACAAAGTTTTTGAAAATTGATCCATATTTTTCATTTAACTTAACAAGCTTGGCTTTCTCATAGATTTGCTAACATCCGACGGATGAGGATTTATGTCACTCGATGGATTATCCTTTTGATTATCCGACGGATGACTCTCATCATCCATCGAGTCTACATCTGTTACCAATCCTTCAACTAAATTGGATTCCAGCTTCTCCTTACTCTTTTTCCAGACTACATCACAAAAGGACTCAATACCTTGAACTTTGGTGATTTGAGCATGAACATCTCTAGATAATTTCCATGCCTTAATCACCTCCTATTCTCGTTCAATTTGTTTCTTCAAAATCTCTTATTTTTTCAAGGACTCATTTAATTCCTCCTTAGCAATCTTACATTATATTCTCAATGTCTCAAATTCAATAAACTAAGACTCTAGCACATTATTCCTCTCACTTAAAAATAGATTGTTTTCTTTGATTTTAGCATTTTCCTTAGTGAGAGACTTAAGTGTAACACGCAAATGATATAATTCTGTAGACATGTCATTAATTGCATCATTACACTCAGATTTAAATAAATGTGCTAGGTTAGTGGTGATTACCTGATTACTTGAAGAACTTGTTTCTGTTTCATCAGATTTGGCCATTAGGGCTAGATTTACATAGCTGACATCTTCATCCTCATCCAAACCATCTGCTGCCCAGTCATTTTCTTGTGTAATAAAAACCTTTTACTTTTGTTTGAGCAACTCAAAATACTTCTGTTTATAATCCACAGGCTTAAACTTCTTCTTGCTGGAATCTGACTTTCTACACTCACTGGCAAAATGCCCTGCCAAGCAATATTTGAAATATTTGAATTTTGATTTATCCACCATATTTATATTTGGCTTAGTTGCTCCAAAGTTCTTCTTGAACTTGAGCTTGGTAAATCTTCTGAAAAGGAATGCAAGATGTTCATCAATATCATCCATGTCATCTTGGCTCAAAGAATCTTTATTTTCAGTTACCAGCCCATTGCCCTTGTTTTCACATATCTTTGTAGTAGACTCAACAGCTTCTACCTTCACCTCTTTCTCTTTCTCCAACTCAGCAACCAGTATTATGGACCCTCCTTTCTTCCTTCCTTTCTCTATCCTCTCATCTTGCTCTATTTCAAGCTCATAAGTTTTCAGGATGCCATACATTCAAAGTAAACTCCTTGTAATCTTGAGAGTTTCTCAATGAGACTGTCATTGGTTTCCATTCTTTTGGAAGAGATCTAAGGAACTTGAGATTGGAGTCTTTTGTCTGATAAAATCTTCCATGCAACTTGAGAGCATTTAGTAGCTTTTAAAACCTACTAAATATGTCAGTGAGAGTTTCACTGTCTTCACAATGAAAGTGCTCATATTGCTGAATTAGTAGCTGCATCTTATTTTCTCTAACTTGCTCAGTACCATCACAGATAATTTGAATGGTGTCCCAAACCTCTTTGGCTGTCTTAAAATTGATGATGTTGTCAAACATGTCACCATCAACTCCATTGAATAAAATATTCATGGTCTTTTTGTCCTTCCTGACTTGCTCAATATCAGGATCTGACCATTCATGCCTAGGCTTGGGGATTGAAGGCTCATTGCCAGTAGTAGCTCTCATTAGAACATGAGGACCTCTATATATGCAATCAACATAGGCCTCATCTTGAGAAAGAAGATGTAGGTGCATCTTCACCTTCTAGTGATAATAATTGTCTTTATCCAGAAATGGAATTTTGTCTCCAACATCTTTCTTGTTCATCTTACTGTTTTGTTGTGATCTTTAAACTCTTTGTACTTCAAGAGCTTGCTCTGATACCAATTATTATTCCCTAACAATACAACAAGAATTATAGAAGGGGGGTTGAATGTAATTCTGGCTTCTTTTTGGGATTTGTGAAAAATGGTTTTAACTCAATTTATATCTAATTGTTTGATTTGCAAAGTGCGGAATATAGAGTTAAGTTAATCAAACATAAAGTAATAAAAACTCATGTCTTTAAAGCTTTCTGGTGGATTTGAATGTATCCACCAGATATATATATATATATATCAAGAGAACCTTGTGAAGCTTGAATAGCTCACAGCTGATTTACAAGTGAACAAACAAAACTATAGAGAAATGCTACAAGATATAGCTTATAAATGTTTCTCCGAAAAAATGTGTTTGCTTAGTCTATTTGTTGCTATTGTTCTACTTGCTACACTTGGTTTATATATAACCAAGTTTACATGGTAATAAGACAAGATAATAAAACAAAACCTATCAAGTCTAACTTCATGCTTCTTCACTACTCTATTCCAACATCTTTGAATATCTTCAATATAGCATGGAAATGGTAATGCTTCTTTGTTCTCAAAACCCTGCTAAACAGGCTGCCACATTCCTTTTGCAAACACTCGACGCATGTGACTGTGTTATCACTGTCAACAGATATTTGAATTGATCATCGGTCGGGTATATGCTTGTTATCCGTTGGGTAGCCTTGTTGATCACCCGTCGGGTAGCTTTGTTGATCATCCGTCGGGTAGCCATTTATCACTTGACTCCATTTCATTTGTGCAGAATTACAAGACATCTTATATTTACATTTAATCAACCTATTCTGCACATCTACTAGCAGTCTACATGATTCTTAAGCTACTACAGAATCAATATAAAGTTGTTTGAAGAAATGTGCTACAGTACTTATTGTTACATAAGCTACTCACCCGGTGGATATCAATTAGTCATCCGTCGGGACTATATTGAATCATCCGTCGGGACTATAATTGATCATCCGTCGGGTGCTACAAAATTCACTAAGTTAAATCTACTAAGGTGTTTTGTTTAGCCTATTATCAAGTACACAATATATTCCTAACACATGTTATTCAGTAAGGTATGCTAAATGGCATTTGAGGCATACTAAATGCAGCATAATAAGGATTAGGTGCAAATGGCATATTAGCAAGTTGTGCATTCATTTTCTGAGTAGACATAGCATTCATAGGCATGGTAGGCATAACATTCATGTTGGAAAAGGAGGGAGGTGCAGACATAGGAGTAGGCATGGAAAGTTTGCAATTAACAGACAAGTGATTAACACTACCACTTAACACAGATTTTTCTTGGTGCATATTTATCAGGTGTGTAGTTGTAATGCTTGTTAATTCCTACTTACCCATTTCTATTGTTTTTCTTTTTAGTTTCTGTGTTAACCTCAATCTTTTCTAATCTGTCATTCAATTGCTTGATAGACAGATGACCAATATTGACTTTCTTCTCCTTCTTCACTTGACTTGATTCTCCTGGAACAAAGTTTTTGGAAACTGATCCATATTTCTCATTCATCTTGGCAAGCTTAGCTTTGCTCACTGGTTTACTTACAGCCGACATATGTGGCTCTTTGTCACTCGACGGATAATCTTTTTGATTATCCGACGGATGATTTTCATCATCCGTCAAGTCCACATCTGTCAACAATCCTTCAACCAAATTGGATTCAAGCTTCTTTTTACTTTTCTTCCAGGCTGCATCACAAAAGGACTCAATACCTTTAACTTTAGTGATTTGAGCATGGATATCTTTAGGTGATTACCATGCTTTAATCACTTCATGTTCTCGTTCAAGCTGCTTCTTTAAAATCTCTTCTTTCTTCAAGGACTCAGTTACTTCATCCTTAGCAATCTTACACTCAATTCTCAATTTATCAAATTCAATAAACTGAGACTCTAGCACATTATTCCTCTCACTTAAAAACAAATTATTTTCTTTAATTTTAGCATTTTCCTTAGTGAGGGACTTAAGTGTGACACGCAAGTGATGTAATTCTATGGACATGTCATTTATGGCATCATTACACTCAGCTTTAGATAAATGTGCTAGGTTAGTGGTGATTACCTGATTACTTGAAGAACTTGTTTCTGTTTCATCAGACTTGGCCATCAGGGCTAGATTGACATAGTTTGTTTCTTCATCTTCATCCAAACCATCTGCAGCCCAGTCATTCTCCTGTGTGATGAAAGCCTTTTCCTTTTGTTTGAGCAACTCAAAGTATTTCTGTTTATAATCAACAGGATCAAACTTCTTCTTGCTAGAATCAGACTTTCTACATTAACTTGTAAAATGCCCTGCCAAGCCACATTTGAAACATTTGAATTTGGATTTATCCACCATGTTTCTACTTGGCTTGGCTGCTCTAAAATTCTTTTTGAATTTGAGCTTGGCAAATCTTCTAGATAGGAATGTTAGATGTTAATATCATTTATGTCATCTTGGCTCAAGTGATCTTTATTTTCAGCTACGAGCCCTTTGCCCTTGCTTTCACAGACCCTTGATGTGACGGCCTCAACCCCGGGGTCGGGAGTTGACATCACTAAACACAATTACTAAAAATATAAACAACAGAATTATTATTAAAATATACTAACTTGACCCCAAAACCAAGATCTGATCCAGGTTCAAGTATAGTTCAGGTTCTCACTATTACAAACTCTTTAATTTCAACATCTAACACACACTAACTTTATTCAGCAACTCTTCAGACCTCCTGGCCTGATACTAACTACCTCAGAGGAGTCGGGTCCAGTAGGGGCGGGAACATGGGTCGGTCTGACTGATCTTCTAGGCATCTGCGAAATATACATAACAGTTTGCAAGGGTGAGCATAATCGCTCAGCAGTACCAAGATATGAATAACAGAATAAAAACTGGAATGTAACAATAATAGGAACAGAACTATAACCATGATATCAATATTTCATAATGAAAATCAAAGGTAACTGGATATCACTAATTAGCATGCTTTATTAAAACAACATAGTAGTGTGCTGTGTAATACCAGAGTCCAATTTTAGCATGCTAATCATTTTATAAAACCGTTGTATCAACTACTTATGCTCTTATGTAATTCACAAATCCCAATCAGAAACATAGCGGATATATGAAGACAGTTGATCAGGCTATCAATACCAGATGGCTCTAACTGCCATCCCATTTACCTGTTTCGGAACTCAGAGACTAGCTAGGTCTCTGACCTGCTGGACTAATCGGTTTAATAGTACGCGCAACTGAATTAGCCTCTTACGCCACCTTAATAGGCCTACTCTGGCCCAAATGTATCCCATATCTGACCGTTTTATCCAGTTTTCAAAACACGTGTACCTATATCATTTTCAAAATCATTTATTTAACCAGCACACATATAAAATCCATTTCGCAAATCATTCCATTCGAGATAGGTACTTTTTTTTTAAGTTACTTCTCCCCAAATCAGATTGAAAACAGTGATTTATAACTACAGGGGATACGTAACTTAAAAAATTTATGTTCCATTACGAGAATAAAACATTTAGCTATTCATATGCACTGAACCATAAAAGAATGGTCAGGGGTACTTGCCTTGCAACGCTTTACAAAATCCTAACTAACATTCACGCTGACTTCGATCCTGGGAAAACTCGACTGGTATCTACAATTACAAAATACCCTAATTAGTTATACCGATCTGCTTGATATCCTCAAATTCTAACAACTCAATCCGATAACCCGACTCGTATTATTACTATACACACAAACCCGTAATCACATAGTCACATAGTCGGAAATATTGTTAGGGGTAATACGTAGAATATAATTATGTACATTTTCGAATATATATTTTTAGGAAATTTTGAGAGCATCTTATTTATTTATAAGACTACTCGTCGATTACAATCGACGTCCTCAATCACACAATCCACAATATTACTTCCTCATTTTATACAACTTACATCCCAACACCAATCACAACTAATTATTTAGGTCCGAAAATATTTTACATAATTATTTTATTTATTTATAAAATTTAGGACTCATAACATCGTCATCACCGTCCACCGCTGACTCACCGAAGTTCATCGTTAATGGCGGCACAATTTATTGGCGCCCGATATAATACGGGTTCTCAAATAAATTATACCGATTAATATTATTTCCCGCAACGAAAATTATTAAATCAAATAATTTCCTGAACCAGAAGAAATTAAAATTAATAAAATAGCAACACAATTCGGCAACACAGACTGCACCAACACGCACGCACCCGCGCGTGTGAGCCACGCGCCGCTAAACCAGCAGAAAAGAATGAACAGAACACACAACAGGAACCGACAATCACTACACACAACTCAAACATATGCATACAAATCGTATGTATATATATAAGCATGCACAGAGATGGGGCTAAGGAAATCGTCGAAACAACCGGACGGAAACTCACCGAAAAATGATGGAACCACCGAGAACAAGGAGGGCGAAGAACGGGACAGAGGAGGAGGAGAGTTTAGAGGGAGGGAGATGTAAGATACAGAGAGAGAGATGTAATCGAGAGAGAAACAAAAGAACCGAGAGAGAACCAAGTCGAGGAAGACAACAGGGGAGGGGGTATGTGTTTATTATTTATTTATTTTTATTTATTTTTCTTTTGCTGATGAACACAGGAAATGGAAGCACGTGGCACACTCCCCTTCTGAAAATTCAACACATAGTTATAAGATAATTATAAAGGTTTCGAGTCTCCGTTTGCCCCATAATTCGCAATTAACGAACTTAAGTGCACCCGAAAACGAACTCAGAATATTACGAAAACAGTCCTAAAATATTACAAATATCCCGAAGTTAATAAAAATATAAGTTTCGCAATTCTAAAAACACTTTTTGAGGTGCACTTTGTACCGCTTTTTAATAAATAATGAAACGACACGCGTGTGAAACGAATCCC
This sequence comes from Apium graveolens, assembly GCF_009905375.1. NCBI lineage: Eukaryota > Viridiplantae > Streptophyta > Magnoliopsida > Apiales > Apiaceae > Apium > Apium graveolens. The sequence goes on along the minus strand of NC_133650.1, from coordinate 227,547,948 downwards.
GAAAATTCCCAAAATAATTTTAAAATTCTCATAATAATACGAACTTAGTAAAATATATGTTTCATGATTTTCGATGATTTCCTGAATTAAATATGAATTTTACAAATAAACACAATCAGAAAATCATTTAAAATAAATAATTAATAAAATCTTGATTTCTCAATTTTATAAAATCCTAAAAGTAATTATTGAAATTATAAAATTAGAAAACCAATTTTAAAGACAACCCAAATATTTATGGAATTAAAACTACAATAAAATTACTTTTACAGGCGAAATAAAATCATATAACTCACCAATAAATCACACAATTCCAATTCCACATATCAACAAATCATAAATAATTAAATAACAATCAATAACCGCTGCCAAAATCAATAGACACATTTTATTTATTTACTTAAACCTTTATTACACTTCCAAATATTAGAAATAAAGTAAAAATACACGAGTCGTTATATCCTTTCCCCCCTTAAAAAGATTATGTCCCCAGAATCTGACTTAACTAAATAAATGAGGATATTTGTCAAGCATGTCTGACTCTAATTCCCAAGTAGACTCTTCTACTCGAGGATTCTTCCACAAAACTTTTACTATAGGAATCGACTTATTCCTAAGGACTCGTTCCTTACGATCTAGGATTTGGACTGGTTGTTTCACATAGGACAAATCTGGTTAAAGTTCAATCAGTTCATATTCTATGACTTGATTCGAATTAGGGATATAGGGCTTCAACATAGATACGTGGAACACATTATGAATGTGCTGCCACTGCGGTGGTAACGCTATCTCATAAGCGACCTTTCCCACTCTCTTCAAAACCTCAAAGGGTCCTACAAATCTAGGGCTATGTTTACCCTTCTGACCAAATCGTACTAACCCTTTCCAAGGTGATACTTTTAGTAACACCGGGGCTCCTATCTCAAAATCCATATCTTTCCTATGAAAATCTGCGTATTTTCTTTGTCTATCTTGAGCTGCTTCCAACCTTTTCCGAATCAACACTATGGCATCTTTGGTCTGCTGAACCAACTCAGGACCTAACACTTTCTTTTCTCCTACCTCATCCCAATACAACGGTGACCTGCACTTTCGTCTATACAAAGCTTCGTAAGGTGGCATCCCAATACTGGCATGGTAGCTGTTATTGTACGAGAACTCAATCAAAGGTAGGTGTTCATCCCAATTACCCTTAAAATCTAGAACACAGACTCTCAGCATATCCTCTATGGTCTGAATCATTCTCTCACTTTGGCCATCCGTCTGAGGATGATAAGCGGTGCTCATATTCAATTTCGTTTCTAGGCACTCTTGAAATTTAGTCCAGAACCTGGAATTAAATCTCGGGTCTCAATCCGACACTATAGAAACAGGAACTCCATGTTTGGTAACTATCTCATCCAAGTACAGCATGACTAACTTTTCCAACGAATATCAATCATTGATCGGAAGGAAATGCGCCGACTTAGTCAACCTATCAATGATTACCCAAATAGCATCATGATTCGCTCTTGTTCTTAGCAATCCCATTACGAAATCTATAGCAATGTCTTCCCATTTCCATTGGGGAATCTCCAAAGGTTGTAACAATCCACTCGGTCACTGATGCTCTGCTTTCACCGTTTGACACACGTGGCACTTACTTACCCAATTGGCAATATCCTTCTTCATTCCTGGCCACCAAAAATTTCTCTTCAAATCCTGGTACATCTTGGTGCTACCAGGGTGGATAGAAAACCTAGAGTTATGAGCTTCCTGCAATACTTCGTTCTTCAATTCCGTTACATTAGGAATCCAAACTCTGGACGAAAATCTATACAAACCTTGGCTATCTGTTTGAGTACATAACTCTTCTCTTGTCAAAGTATCCAATTCTTGTTCCATAACTCCTTCTTGACATCTTCTAATCTTTTCCATTAATGCCGGCTGGAAAGTAATTTCATATAGTTGCTCCTGACTTCCGTTAGACACTCGAACTTCAATTTCCATTCTTTCCAAGTCTCGTGCCAATTCCTCCGCAATCTTAGCCATATTCAGCCTTTCCTTCCTACTTAAGGCATCAGCCACTACATTGGCTTTACCTGGGTGATAATTAATCGAAAAATCATAATCCTTAATCAACTCCAACCACCTTCTCTGTCTCATGTTCAGATCTTTCTACGTGAATATGTACTTCAGGCTCTTATGATCTGTGTAAATATCGCATTTCTCACCATATAAGTAGTGACGCCATAACTTTAAAGCAAATACTATAGCCGCCAATTCAAGGTCATGAACTGGATATTTCTGCTCGTGAGGCTTTAATTGTCTAGAGGCATAAGCAATCACTTTGTCATGCTGCATTAACACACATCCCAATCCTTTCAAAGAACCATCACTATAAATTACAAAGTTTCCCATCTCATCTGGAAATGCTAACACTGGAGACGTCACTAGTCTTCGTTTTAACTCTTGGAAACTCTCTTCACACTTTTCCGTCCAAAAGAACTTCTCATTCTTCCTGGTCAACTAAGTTAGTGGGGATGCAATCTTCTAGAAATCTTTCATAAACCTTCGATAATATCCTGTTAATCCAAGAAAACTCCTTATTTCCGTTGGTGTCTTCGGTTGCTCCCATTTTGATACGGCTTCAATCTTTATCGAGTCTACTTTGATACCTTCCTTACTCACCACATGTCCAAGAAACTGTACTTCCGTCAGCCAAAACTCACACTTAGAAAACTTAGCATACAATTGTTTTTCTCTTAACTTTTGAAGGGCAATCTGTAAATGCACTGCGTGATCTTCTGGATTCTTCGAATATATGAGGATATCATCAATAAATACAATAAGAAACTTATCCAAATACTCCTTGTATACCCTATTCATCATATCCATGAAAGCCGCTGGCGTATTTGTCAATCCAAACGACATTACTAGAAACTCGTAATGGTCATACCTTGTTTTAAATGCGGTTTTGGGGATATCTTCAGGCTTTATCTTCAGTTGGTGGTAGCCAGATCTTAAGTCAATCTTTGAGAAGTAACATGCTCCCTTAAGCTGATCGAACAAATCATCGATTCGTGGCAAGGGATACTTATTCTTTATTGTCAACTTGTTCAACTCTCTATAATCAATGCACAATCTCATGCTTCCATCCTTTTTCTTCACAAATAGCACTGGAGCACCCCACGGGGAAACACTGGGTCGAATAACTCCTTTATCCAATAATTCTTGAAGTTGCTTATCCAATTCTTTCATTTCCATCGGGGCCATTCTGTATGGAGCCTTAGAAACTGGTTCACTTCCAGGTATCAAATCAATGGAAAACTCTATCTCTCGATCAGGTGGCAATCCTGGTAACTCTTCTGGAAAAACATCAGGGAATTCTCTTACTATAGGGATCTCATCCAAAATAGGGGTTTCTTTCTTCATATCCACCACATGAGCCAAGTACGCTTCACATCCTTGCCTCAGCAATCTTTTTGCTTGCATCACTGAGAGGAACTTCATGTCTTGTCTCTGTCCTTGGTAGCTGATTCTTTTATTCTCTGGGGTATACATAACAACTCTCTTTTTCTTACAGTCTATATTCGCCTTATATCTAGACAACCAATCCATACCTAAAATAACATCAACGTCTCCCAACTCGAAGGGTATTAAGTTAACAGGGAACATGTACCCTGAAATTTCTAGGGAACAACTAGGACAAAATTGTTTCACAGGTACTTTATCCTTATTATCCACTTCTATGGTTAGAGGTTCGTCTAAGTCTTCTAACATCAATTGCATTTTATTCACACAATTCACATATATAAAAGATTTCGATGCTCCCGAATCAAACAAAACGTTAACAGGTACGGAATTTAGAGTAAGCGTACCTGCAACCACATCAGATTCATGAACTAGAGACTTCTGAGTCATCTTAAAAGTCCTAGCTCTCGCAGTACTGGTTGTTGGTCCTTGGGACACACTCCTTCCGACATTACCTTGAGTCACTGACTTGCAATTCTTAGCTATGTGTCCTACTTTGCCGCAACTAAAATAAGTAACTCCTTGAATCTCAGACTTACACTCTGTGGAAAAGTGACCTTTCTGTCCATACTTAAAATAATTAACATTCTCTCGGCACTGTCCACTGTGTTTTTTCCCACATGTCTTACAATCAGCCACTGGCTTACTCATCCTCGTTGGGGCAGAGTTAACTGATGTTGTACCGGGTTTAGCTTGGGGAAAGTTCTACCTTCTAAACTTCTTATTCTTATTCTTGCCAAACCAACGTTGGAACTTCCGACTTGCTATTCCTGATTCTGACTTAGCAGGTCCACTTTCAAATTTCCTCTTCTTCTCACCCTGCTCCTTTGCAGCTAACTTCAGATCACTTTCTATCACTAGGGCAGCCTGAACTACCGAGGTATAAGTCTTAAGCTGCAAGGCTACAACTCCACTCCTTATTTCTGGCTTCAACCCTTGTTGAAACCGCTTAGCTCGTTGAGCTTTTGAACTCAGATATTCCGGTGCTATACGGGCCAACTCCATAAACTTCGCTTCATATTCCGTGACACTCCTATCTCCTTGTTTCAGTTCCAAAAATTCTATCTCCATTTGACTTTGGAGACAGTCTGAAAAGTATTTTTCCAAAAACAATTCTGTAAATCTGGTCCAGGGAACTGGACCTTCTCCTTCTAGGGCTCGTGTAGATTCCCACCAATAATTCGAATCATTTCTCAGTAAATAACTAGCATAATCAGTTTCTAATCCTCACTCACCTTGGTGAGCGTAAACGCCTTTTCCATTTCCTTTAACCATATCCTGGCAGCAACAGGATCTACTTCTCCTTTAAACTCTGGGGGCTTGACGGCTTGAAAAGACTTAAAACTAACACCTTGATTTGCCCCTCTCATCTCATGCTGCTGTTGGATTTATAGTTGCTGCTATTGGATTTGCTGTTGTTATTGCTGTATGAGCTGTTGTTGCTGTTGTTGTTGTTGTTGCAATTGTTGTTGCTGCTGCTGGAATTGTTGTTGCTGTTGGGCCAGCTGTAGAGTCTGCTGACGCAACAAGTTCATCGAGTCCCTCATGGAAGGATCCCCAGCAGATCCGTTATTGGGCTGAGAATTTCTCTTTGGTGGCATCTCCTGAAACATAACAGTCATATATAAGAAAATGGATTACTCCGACAGTTTATATTTATGCATCAGGAGAGCGTTGCCACTAAGACAAGATTCTCATCCCCATTATAATTGGATCTGTCCTGAGTGAATGATTATAATCTAAAAATGCCAGCAACAGAAACAACAATAATAATAAAAACAATAATAGCAACGCACAATATATAAAAACTAAACAATAAGATAAAGCAGCTGAAATACAGTAAACAACAGAATCCACTAGTACAACTGACAATCCAACTGAAAAGAACCATCCGAATACACACCAAAATTGGCTGTCATAACAGCCTCGCCTACTACAATCTACCACAATATAATATACATATACAAAGTAAACAACTACAGATCTCCTAGAGGTCAACTCAGAGCTCTGCATCCCTCTACTGTAGCTCTGCCTAGCCACTACCACTGCCACCAATGGAACCTAGCTCAAACACTAGCCAGTTCACAAGGTCCTGATACTGCACAGCTCTGAACTCTGAACTAATGAAACGGTCAACAGATCTAGCCCTCTCTACAGCCATCTGGGTAAATGCTCTCACACGGGCTCGCACCTCAGGGGAAGGGGCAAAAATACCCTGAAATGGTGCAATAGGTACCTGGTCCAACTGAGCAGCAAACTTCGGACTTTGATCTCTGATAAAGGAAGTATTCACCGTCCTATGGACATGGTAAGGGATCGGTGAAGAAGTACCACTAGGGGCCATAGGTGAAGAGGTACTGGAGGTCTTATCATAGAAGAATTGGGACCGCAGCCGGGAGGGAAATCCTTGACAGCAGACACAGACCTACGTACCCAACGGGGACGAGGGCCAGATCCAGGGATGTCTCGAGGCACAAAAGAAGGGACTGGTGGAGGAGGCATAAAGGTCTCCTCAGTAACAGCATCAGGGGGTCTCTCGGAATCTGAGCTATCCGAATCAGAGGGATTCTCCCGAGATGGAGAACTCGAAATCGCAATAGGCCACTGTCAACATAATAAATATACAGACAAGATACAACCAGGTCAAGGCAATTCTATCAAAACATTTAATAGATGTCAGGATAACGCCGTCAGAACCCTCGACTGACTCTAAAGGTTTGCTCCTCTATATGAGTTGCTGATTCACACTTAAGGACTCACGTTATCACCTACTCGACACAATCCCTAACCTGAATCAGGGACTTGAACCTGTAGCTCTGATACCAACTGTGACGGCCTCAATCCCGGGGTCAGGAGTTGACGTCACTAAACACAATTACTAAAAATATAAACAACAGAATTATTATTAAAATATACTAACTTGACCCCAAAACCAAGATCTGATCCAGGTTCAAGTATATAGTTCAGGTTCTCACTATTACAAACTCTTTATTTTCAACATCTAACACACACTAACTTTATTCAGCAACTCTTCAGAACATCTTGATGCTCCCATTTGGGAGATTCACGAACCATTGCAGGGCTAGTCCTGACAGTGTAGAACCAAAACCTTTGCACATACAAGCTTCCTTCAGGTCACACGTAATGGGTTGTGTAATATGTTCAATGGGTCGCTGGTATCGTCGTATGGCCTCATTTGTGGTGCCGTGAATCGTTTTGGTATTTCAACCAGAGTGATGTTATCGTGAAAGGGTGAGTCAACATAGCTTGTGGGAGTCGCCTTCTCCAATGGATTTGGAATGCCAGGGATTCTTTCAATTAATTTCCTTACTTCGTTTATTTCTTTTTTGAATTCCTCCACAATTTGGTTTCGAGATCTCGTACTTCTGTGGCGTGAACTTTTTCTATTAGTATCTCCTTATCGATCATCACGATCATCATATCATTGTTCATCATGTTGCTTGTCTATGTCATCATCGTTATTTGGTATATTCCCTACGTCCTCTATATCAATGACATCATCAGTCCCGTTTGTTGGCCCTTCATATTGATCCCATTCCTCTATATCATCCATGTCCAGACGTCTGACTACACTTGGGATCGTCTTCTTTGTCGCTGTTTTGGTTCTGGATTTGGTCGTAGTTAATTCTTTCTTTAGTGTTTAATTTTCAAAGCGTATCTTCTCCATATCCTCTTGTAACCTCTTCAACGTTGCTGACATCTCTTTGTTGCTCTCAGCCTCACCTCTTTGTTTAGTAACTTGTTCATCCAAATTATCGCGCGCCATCTTCATGTAACAACCAAATTCTTAGCAAGTTTCTCACAGACGGCGCCAATTATTTTTACCGATTTTTATAGATTAAGTGCTAAGGTTGGTTGATGGTATTAATCGTAAAATGTAACTAAACTAAGAGCAATATAAGCGAAAATAACACGAAGAATTTGTGACATTGAAAACCCGTAAGTGGGAAAAAACCGCGGGTGGGATTGATTACCCAACCTAAATATGATCCACTAGATTTTTGATGAAGATTACATAGAGTTTTTCATGATACATTGCCTTGTTTATTTTCTATGATTAATTCTAATGTAGTGTTTACAGACTTTGATCTAAGGTGGTGTGTTTTTGTGTAACGCTAGCTGTTCTATTCAATGTCGAAGATGAGCTTTTTTTTGTGTGTTGTTCTTTTCTTATTCCTCTCCCATGTCTTATGTTTGTTCATGCTGTTGCTGATTTCTTGGCCCTCTTCCTTATCCCTTGTTTTTCTCATAATTCAAACTCCATCACTTATCTTTCCCCCCTTCTTTCTCCATCGTGTGTTGTTGCAGTCGAAGACCAAGTCCACTTGTGTAACTAAAGTTCCTATAAATCCGGCCTGTTGGAGACTTAGTCTCTCACTTTACATTGTTGGCCTTTCGTATTTGATCATGTCGTGGACGTCTTCCACCTCTTCTCGTTTTGACATGCTCCCAATTAGTTTGCCGTCCATTCGTCGATCATGTCTTGTCATGACAGGAAATCCATATATAACAGGAAATATGACCTAGAGTTACCCCGTGTGCCTCATAATCTCCTCTATCATGTTTATGTACTCTTTTAATTATCTTTTTAAACAAAATAGATTTATATTTTATCTTTTATATTTATTATTTTTTCATGCAATTAATTTTGTTGTATATATTATTGTTACCGATTTTAATACTTATGTTCTACATTTAATTTTATTGAGTGTTTGGTAGTTTTTGTTTGGTAATTTACTTGTAATTATTTCAGCCCTCTAAATATAGTTAAATAACTTTATATGTTATGTAATTTCACATTTTGTATTTTGTGATTTTTTGGGAAAATTTTGTATTAAGTTACATTTAAACTTTAATATATAATTTTATGTACTCTCTTATTTAGCATTATTTTTCACGTGTGATATAATTTTGTTGTGTGTTTTGTAGTTTTATGTGTGTTTTGTAAAAAAATCTCATTTAACTTAATATTTATTTTTTTAGATTATATAATTTTGCAATAATCATGTGTTTGATATTATATTTTTTAAAATCTTTTATTGTTTGTTCAAAATTTGTCATATGCATTTTTCAATTTTTTGTGTTATTTAATTTATATATATTTAATTTTTCTTACGTTATGTAATTTCATGTGTATTCTGTAATTATATTCTTATTGTATTATTGTATGTTCTTTTTTATGTATTTTGTAAGTTTGACATGAGTCGTATGAGTTTAATAATTTGTTTATGTTGTATATGTCTTTTGTGAACATTTTTTGAATAATTTATTATTTGTAATATAAGTTTTTCAATTTTTTTGTGTTATGTAATTTATATATATTTGAATTTTTTATATTTTATAATTTCATATGTTCTATAATTGTATTTCTATGGTATGTTCTTTTAGATTTTATGTGTTCTGTAATTTTGATATATGTTTATACTACATTGTTTTGTGTTAAGTAATTTATATATATTAGAATTTTTTATGTTATATAATTTCATGTGGTAATTGGGTTTCCATACTTTTTTTGTTTTTGACAATTTTATTCTATTATTATTTATGTTCTGTTTCCTTTTGTTTTTGACAATTTATTTCTTAGCATTTGTGTTTTGTCATTGTATCATTAATTTTTTTGCATTTTATTATTTTTCATTATATATTATCTATAAATTTTTTCATGTTAAATATATTTTTAAATCTATTATTTTCTTTTCTATAATTACCCTAAATCTATGTTGTTATTACTTATAAACAGTAGTGCACTAAATTTCAATACCCAGACTTATCACAACTTAATTTACGGGATGGCATGAGAGTTCCCTTTCTCCAAAAAATATTCTCATCTAAGCCTTCACCCTATAAAATAATATTTGTCAAATTTCTATTATTAAATCAAGTAATCAAAATGACACATAGGAGAGTCTGTGGTGACACTACACCATAGATTGCCTATAGCAACCCTAAAAATATGTTTCTATATGGCACAAATCCATTATAATAGGGTCTACGGCAACGTATTTTGAAAAATTAGGCGTAACGTTTGGTCTCATTGTCATAAGGGTTTATGGCAACGAATTTAGGACCATATTGCAACAGAGTAAAAAATTTGCAAATTTGATTTACAGTAACGTTTTTTCATTTATAGCAATGAATACAAAAAGCATTACAATACATGAGGCTTTCTATGGCAAAATTGTTTTGCAACTTTTTTTGTGATAATTGTTGTAATACATAGACTTATGCAACAAATTTTGAGTTAATTGTAACATATTTTGAGTTAATTGCAATATAAATTATTAATAAATTTGAAGTATATGGCAACCATTTTACCCTCTACTGCAACACAAAATATTTAAAAAAATTGGGCATGACCTATAGATTTCATTAACAACCACCAAATTTAATTGGTATATCTAGAAGACAATCCAACAATCCACACAAATCAGTTTAGCACTACTCTGCCAACATACAAACCAAGTCTAAAAACAATACAAAAGTCACAAAAGAAAACAACAAAATCAAATTTTTCACAATATCTTAAGATAATTACACATAGACCAAAATATTCCTAGTTAATCATTTTCAAAAGTCAGGTATGTGGCTTCTTCCTCTCCACTTGTCGAAGTCTCATCTCTATCCTCGACACAAGCGACATCCAACAATTATTTTACATAGATAAACTACAACCGATTCTCCGCTTCACTGTCGTCATCAATTTTGCTGCATCACCCTCGACAAACATCATAGACAGAATTTGTTGACACCAATCTGAAGTAGTTTGATAAACAAATTTTTAGTTTCATATGAATAGAGATGCATAGTGTGTATTAGACAATCATATACAGTTATAATTTTTTAATTTAACAAGGTAATTGGAAATTGGAAGGCATCATTTTTTCTAATAATAAACTTCAAATAATTGAAAGGACCCATAAAAGAGCAGAACAAATAAAGAAGCATAATAAATACTTGAGGAAAATTACCACTACGCCATAGATGGCCTATCGCAACCCCCTCCCTAAAGAATGTTACCTAATATGTTACCTTAGATAGGGCAGCTATGAGCTAATTTAACATTGTGTTTTTTATGTTATCTTAGCCACAACCATGGTGTTGCATTAGGTCGAAAGTGTTGCAGCTTGCAACATTCTGGTCAAAGTGTTACCTTTGAGTATCAAAACATAATATGATGTTTTAAGATTAATTATTAATTTAAATTCATTTTCAAGAATTTAGGTTGATATACAAATCGAATGAATAAAATCTGTGACGATATGCAAATTTTGTGCATATTAAAACTTAAAAAGGTTAAAAGAGGAATTAATTAGCAAAAAAAGTTAAAATAAATATTTTAAACCTAATAAAATTTTAAAAGAATTTTTATAAGTAATAAAACATATAAATTGTCGTCCTCTTGATATGAGCACTGTTATATAAGTTTAAAAATAAAAGCATTAAAATATTTGAATATACATATTTATATAAAAAAATAAAATAAATAAATATAATATTTAAATATTTTAAAATAGATTTATGAAATCTTAGAAATTTGATAAGGAGGTAAAATTTATGAAAATATTCAAACTCAGCGCCCAATTTTTGGGTAAAAGACAGCCTATTTTCAGCCCATTAAAACCAACGCCGAGTCTCAATCTCATTACTCTCTTTCTCGATCTCTGTCTACTATTTCTTCATCTACTCGTTATAACTTGGACTTTCTAATTAATAATTAGGTATTTGTATTTGAACTTAGGGTTCAATTGATTTCAATATCATATTAGGGCTCAATTAAATATCAATTGATTTCTAATTTTTGATTTTTTGTGTTTAATTGAAGCAGCCGAAGAAGATGTCGCAAAAAAGAGACAAATTATCGAGGAGGCGTGACGATCCTAGTGCACTATTCCTTCGTCACCGAAGCCAATCCGTTGGTCGACAGATTTTACCTGATGAAGAATGAAGATTTAATTTATAGACCTCAAAGAGATTCTGCTGAAATCGGATCAATTTTCGGTTTCGAAACACACTGGTATTGAAAGAATAACCAGTAACACGACAATACTAATGTGAATTTTGGTTTGGTGTTGTTTTTCGATGAATACGTTGCTCCGCTTACACCTTGTGACACTCTCGGTGATTCTCTACTGCGGCGAGTTATTTTATTGATGGATTCAAGGCCTATTTGTTATCTGATTTACTAATTAATTAGTTTTAGTTATTTTTAATTGTTTTTTTTATTACGACTTGATTGATCACGGATTTGATTCGAATGGATTTTGTGTTAGGGTTTCGGGATTGTTAATTCTCTGGAATATTGATGTATGTGTTAGTTAAGGGTGATGGAGCAACACCGCTAAATGGAACAACAACCGGAGTGGCAGGGACACGTGGCCGTGGTGGTGGTGTTGGGAGGGGTTCTTTCGGGACTGCTAGAGTTGGTAATGGGCGTGGCAGGGTTTATTCTGGTCGTGAGAATACTCCGGTCAGGAGCATATGGAGAACACCTCACGGTGTTGGTGGTAAGCGGAGTATATTACCTTCTTGATACCCTAGAAAGCCTCTCAAAGACATCACCCATGTTATCAAGGTATAAATTATGTCTTCTTGAAAGTTGTGATTCTATTCTTAACTTGTGCGTTAACATTGCTATTTGTCTTTTTGTACCATTCTCTGTATCTTTTTTGTTATGTGTACATATTCGTTTGTTGTACTTTGTTTACCTTTATTGTGTATATGTGAAGAGAGTCATGATTGGCATTTATAGTTGTTTAATCTTGATTGTAGTATGTTTTTACCTTCAAGTTTGGTAGTTCAAGTTCTATAACATATCAATTAGGTTTCCTAGTTTGTTGCAATTAAAACTTAAAAGTATAAATAGTATTTGGGGGACTTCCCTTGGAAGTAATTTTACTGCACTTATCTATATTATAGTGCAGTAACTCTTGTCAATTTTACAGCATCCTGTATAAATGTTTTTACTCTATGTTCCTTGACTGATTTGTGTTCACATATCTACTCATTAATAAATACTGTGGTATATTCTGCTAAGGTTCCTGGTATCTATCAGTGCCCTTCTGATTTCACATTCAAGCACCTAAAAATAGTAAAATTGTTGGAGGTGTCCAAGAAACATGATGCAGAATTTCTCAAATTTGTACTTGAACGTTCTCTGGTCCTGGAGTTGGTGAGTGTTTCATTCCCTCATAATGTTAGGGGAAGAATGAAAATGGTGAATGAAGGCCAAATGTCGGTAAATTAACCTTTGGAATAATAAATTTAGCTGTTTAGTTATATATTTGTTCATCATTAACATTCAGGTAAGCAGCTTCATAATTTCATTCATGTATGTTGTTATACTCGTAGCAAGTAGTTTGTTAGGTATTAATGTATTATATGTTAATGCTGAGTCTCCTATATTTGGTAAGCTTTATAAATTGTTACTTCTTTTTGTGCTACAGCAATGTAAGAGGAGAAATAGTCCACAAGTAGTAACTGGGAGAGTTGAAGCCTCCTCCATATATGCTTGTAAGTTTTGACATTCCTTTTTTAGAACTTTGTGATTATCTTAAGATAAGTGAATGCCCGATTTTAGCTTAGAAATGAAATGCTTAGCTATCACCACAAAAAATTAGTTTTCTGATCTGTACTTTAAAGTTTCTATTTCATTTTTTTTAGTATTTTACCAAGTTCCAGCTAACTAAAGTTTTCTTGTTTCTTTTGGTGAAAATTGTGTAAATTTAGCTAAAGAAATCTATCTAGAATGAGATCTAAGTGTTCTATTCTAGTTTCACGTAGTCACTAATAGACTGATTTATTCGTAGATAAGTGAAAATTATTTGCATATATACCTATTAGTGTAATCATGAAGCATCTACTTGGTTATACTTATTATAATCAGTGGATATGTACAATAGAATGGTCTGGAGCCACATATAAGCAAGGAAACTCTGGAGTATCATTGGGGAAAACACCACAGGGGCTATGTGGACAACCTGAACAAGAAATAGTTGAAACGGAACTGGATGGATTGGCATTGGAAGGTGTGGTACTAGTTTCTTATAATAAAGGTGATATCTTTCCAGCATTTAACAATGCCGCACAGGTGTGTAACATTTTACTCTGTAGAAAATAGATAGTTCATCGTTCATATATCTCTGTTGATATTATGCAATATTTCAAAACCGAACAAACTGTAATCGTGTCAAAAGTTGGCCAAGCAATTTTTAAAATTTTGAATTTCAATTTCATTTGACCCGTTCTTCCGATGACATTCTAATTCTGGGTTTTTCATATACTGTTGTTTTCTTAAAAATCAAGTTCCCACATGATTCAGGCCCTATTATTTGTTACAACAAATAAAACATCAAACAATTTAGATTTTTAGATTTTTTGGTTCTGATTGTTTTTTATGGAAGTTATAGCAGTTGATTCTGGTAATAAAGCTTTAGAATTTCTTGGATTGCATGTAGATGATGAACAAATCAGTCCCAACAAAGCATTTACATCTCCAATAAATCAACAGGTACTCATTTCATTTGTTTAAAGCTGCAACTTCAAAAGGGCTCAGTTATATGCACTTCTGGATTGTTAAAACTTGGTCTTCTTGATTTCAGGAAATGGCAGTGAATCTTATTATAACCTGGAATGACAAGCTATGATCTGCTCAAGAAAATAAAAGAGTCATCTTTCAGAGACATATTAGTAGTGATTATAGTTAGTTTGTGATGGAATTTACGGATGAGCGGAAGCGTGAAATAACAATTTATTCCGTAAAAACCATATACCGCACATATAGAAAAACGTATAAAAGGAAAAACTGAGGAATCGAAACCATACCTCGTGAATCGAAGCTTTATAAAATTGGAGTGCTAGCAGTTGCTCCTCAGTGTGTGAAGCACTCTACCGGTATCCACCAAGAACGATCCTCTTCAATGAACCTTTTATAAAACCGAGCTTTTATAAAATGGAGTTTTTGGGGGAGAGAGAGAGAGGAAGAAGATGGAGGCTAGGGTTTTCACAAAACCAAAATTATGTGAATAGAATGAGCCATCTCATTCTATTTATAGGGCTCTCCTAGGGTTTTATAATATATCTTTATATATATTAACCCCCACATTTTATCTTCATAAAATGCTTTAATAATAATTAAAATTATTTTAATCATTATTTCTTTTTCTTAACTATTTAGAAAATAATTCTCTCTCTCATTATTTCATCAAAGAAAATATTCTTTTATGGTGTGACCCTGTAGGTTCAATATTATGCCGGTAGTAGAAATAAATAATAATAAACTTTTATTAATTATTTACATGAATACTAAAATTCACTAAATATAATTAACTGATTAATTATATTTATTCTACATCGTGAGTGATGCTTCTCAACATATCGCGACTATCCGGATAATATGAATTCACTGCTTAGAATATCAAGAACCTGTCAGTCACTAGTTACCGTACAATGAATTCCTTTTACCCTTATAATATCCCGAGTAAATACAAGGCATGGATCTCGTGTCAGGCCTATCAAATTTAATCATATGATTTCTTATTCATAATGCAAAGTTCATATTAATGCAAATTAGAAACTCCTTTCTAATTTCATACACTCTGGCCAGAGATTCCAGAACTCGCATACTAAGAATAACATAGGATATTCTCTTCCTATACTGGAAGGGGTAGATCCTCTATTGACGTTAACTATCTCTATACACAAATCCCTATGCCCAGAATAGACCTAATGGATGTCCTTGAGACTAAGGACTAAACCAAAGCACAGTTCATTATATATAAGATACCTTTAACGATCTCAAGTCTAAGGACACTTGTACAACTATCACTCAGTGAATAACTATTGACAAGTGAGTAATCTCCATTAGTTGTTCAACTTATCGAGTCATGTTCAGTGAACTTATTCCCTAATAAGCACCTACATACCAGCTATAGTGTCACCACACAAATGCCTATTAGAACAGACATCCTCCTGAAGGAAGAAAGCATAGTATGTACCAATCTTTGCGGATCCACTAACATCCAATTAGTTATCCTATGATCAGGAACTGTTTTAAGTCCAGAGTTATCGTCTTCTAGATCTCACTATTATAATCTCATTATAATTCTAGAAGCTTTACTCTAAACTATGGAACATCTTATTTAATACACTTTAAATAGATAAAGCCCATAAAATATAACAAGTCTTTTATTAATTCAAATGAAATCAAATAGGAATACAAGAAAGTTCTTCCTAACTCATCATACATGATTGGATTTAGGACAAACACTTTCAATCTCCCACTTGAACTAAAGCCAATCACCCTGATATCTAATACCCATATTCTCTTTATGACGATCAAAGTGAATCTGAGACAATGACTTTGTGAGTGGGTCTGCTACGTTGTTATGTGTGTCAACTCTCTAAATCTTGATATCTCCTCTTTCAATGATTTCCTTAATCAAATGAAAGCGTCGCAAAACATGTTTGGAATTTTTATGAGACCTAGGTTCCTTGGCTTGTGCTATTGCTACGTTATTATCACAATACAACATAATAGGCTCCTCAATGCTAGGAACAACTCCCAACTCAGAAACAAATTTCCTCATCCAAACGGCTTCTTTTGTAGCCTCACTTGCAGCTATATATTCTGCTTCCGCTGTGGAGTCATCCGTTGTAGACTTTTTGGAACTCTTCCAACTAATCGCACCACCGTTCAGAGTAAACACGTACCCTGACATGGATTTTCTATCATCACTTTCTGATTGAAAACTAGAGTCAGTATAACCCTCTATTTTCAACTCAGATCCGCCACCAAAAACAAGAAAAATATCCTTAGTCCTTCTCAAGTACTTAAGGATGTTCTTCACTGCTTTCCAGTGGTCTTCACCTGGATTGGACTGATATCTGCTCGTCACACTGATTGAATAAGCAACATCAGGCCTAGTACATAACATCGCATACATGATAGATCCTATTGCTGAAGCATAAGGAATCTTACTCATACGCTCTCTTTCCTCAGGTGTCTTAGGAGACATCTCTTCGGAAAGGGATACTCCATGGCTCATCGGTATGAGACCTCTTTTGGAGTTTTCCATGCTAAACCTTTTAAGCACTTTCTGGATGTATGTACCCTGGGTAAGACCTATCATTCTTCTAGATCTATCTCTATAGATCTTCATACCGAGAATGTAGGATGCTTCTCCCAAGTCCTTGATAGTGAAGTTCTTCGATAGCCATACTTTGACTGATTGCAGCATCGGTATATCATTTCCTATAAGAAGTATGTCATCCACATACAATACAAGAAATGTTACCGTGCTCCCACTAACCTTCTTGTAGACACATTTTTCATCAATGTTTTTGATAAAACCAAACTCTTTGATTGTCTCATCAAAACGGATGTTCCATCTACGAGAAGCTTGCTTTAAACCATATATGGTTCACAGCAGCTTACACACTAGGTGTTCATTTTCCTTAGAAAGAAAACCCTCTGGTTGTGTCATATACACTTCCTCTTCAAGTTTCCCATTGAGGAAGGCCATTTTCACGTCCATTTGCCAGATCTCATAGTCGTAGTAAGCAGCAATCGCAAGCAAAATCCGAATTGATTTTAACAGGGCTATAGGCGAAAAAGTTTCATCAAAGTCAATCCCTTGTCTTTGTCTGAATCCTTTTGCCACGAGCCTGGCCTTATAGGTCTCCACCTGGCCATCTACTCCAATCTTTCTTTTGTATACCCATTTGCACTCAATAGGCTTCACACCCTCAGGTGCTTCAACCAAAGTCCATACTTGGTTGGTATACATAGATTCCATTTCGGATTTCATGGCACTTTGCCATTTCTCTGAGTCAACACTACTCATAGCCTCATTATAGGTCATAGGGTCGTCATCATCAATGATTGACAACTTATTGTCATTATCAATGACAAGGCCATAATACCTCTCAGGTTGGCGAGACACTCTCTCTGACCTACGAATGGGCTGTTCCACAGAAGGTTGTTCAGTCTGAACAGGTGTTTCCACTTGATTCGTAGTAGTTTGTGCTTCTTGAACTTCATCAAGTTCAATTTTGCTCCCACTGTTTCCTTCAAGGATAAACTGCTTTTCCAAGAAGGTAACATGTCTGGAGACAAACACCCTATGATCGGTGTAAAAGTAATACCCTAAAGTCTCTTTAGGATATCCCACAAAACTACATTTTACGTATCGAGATTCCAGCTTATCTGGGTCAACTTTCTTGACATAAGCTGGACATCCCCAAATCTTAACATGTTTAAGACTCGGTTTCCTTTCTTTCCATATCTCATATGGAGTTTTAGGGACAGATTTGGAAGGCACCTTATTCAGTAAATATGTTGAGGTTTCCAATGCATAACCCCACAGGAATACTGGAAGATTCGCATAGCTCATCATGGACCGAACCATGTCTAACAAAGTTCAATTTCTCCTTTCAGATACCCCATTCAACTGTGGAGTATATGGAGGAGTCCACTGGGAGACTATACCATTTTCTTTGAGATAATCTAGAAACTCTCCATTCAAGTATTCACCACCTCGATCTGATCGAAGAGTTATAATACTATGTTTGGTTTGTTTCTCCACTTCATGCTTATATTCTTTGAACTTTTCAAAGGCTTCAGACTTGTGTTTCATCAAATACACATATCTGAATCTAGATCGATCATCTATGAAAGTAATGAAGTATGAAAATCCACCCATGGCTTGCGTAGACATTGGTCCACATACATCTGTGTGTACCAATCCTAGCAAATCTGCAGCCCTCTCTCCATGTCCACTAAATGGAGATTTGGTCATTTTACCCAATAGACAAGACTCGCATGTAGGATATGATTCAAAATCAAAGGGGTCAAGTAACCCTTCCTTATGCAATGTCCGCAGTCTATTTTCACTAATATGACCAAGTCTGCAGTGCCACAAAAAGGGGAGATTTTCATCATCCCTTTTTCTTTTATTAGTATGTTCAATTTGTAGTAAATCATGCTCTACGTCACATACATACAAACCATTATTTAAAATACCACTTCCATAAAGAACGTTATCTCTAAGAATTGAACATTTATTATTCTGAATAACAAACGAAAATCCATCCAAGTCTAACATAAGAATAGAAATAATATTCCTCACAATCGAAGGAACAAAATAACAATTATTTAAAACAATAGTCTTGCCCGTAGGCATATGTAAATGAAATGATCCTACAGCTTCAGCAGCAACTCTTCCTCCATTTCCCATCCGTAGAATCACCTCCTCTTCCTCAAGAGTCCTACTTCTCCTTAGTCCCTATAATGAATTGCAAATATGAGAACTAGAGGCGGTATCTAATACCCAAGTAGAAATTTGACTTAATGATATATTCACTTCAATCATGAACATACCTGAAGCAGAAGTGGTAGTCTCACTACCCTTCTTCTTCTTCAATTCTGCAAGGTAAACCTTGCAGTTCCTCTTCCAGTGCCCCACCTTGTTACAGTGAAAGCAAATAGCTTTGCTCTTGGGGTCTTCAGCTTTTGGTAGAACAGGCTTTTTCTCACCTACTTTCTTCTTCTTGGAAGGGTTCTTCTTCCTTTTCTTAGGATTGGAACCTTCACCAATTAGAAGAACAGAGCTCTTCTTAGGGGGGAAATTCGATTCCGCAGTCTTCAACATGTTGTGGAGTTCAGCCAGCCTGACATCCAGCTTATTCATGTGAAAGTTCACAACAAACTGCGAAAATGAACCCGGAAGTGATTGCAAGACCAAGTCTTGGCTCAGCTCCCCATCCATGGCAAACCAAGTTGTCCAAGACGTTCAATCAAATTGATCATCTTAAGTACATGGTCATTCACGGATGATCCCTCAGACATCCTACAACCGAACAGCTCCTTCGATATCTCATATCGAGCTGTCATCCCTGCCAAATCATACAACTCTTGTAGATGCATAAGGATAGTGTGAGCATCCATATGCTCATGCTACTTCTGTAGCTCAATGTTCATGGAAGCTAACATGATGCATTGAGCAATATTTGCATCATCTATCCACTTACGATACACAACATGTTCATCATTATGTGCATCGTTAGCAGGTTCAGTAGGCTTAGGTGAGTCAAGCACATATTCCAGCTTCTCCACCCTGAGAACAATTCTCAAGTTTCGAAGCCAGTCAGCAAAATTAGTACCAGTCAACTTGTGAGCATCTAGTATACTCCGGAGTGATAGTGCAGAAGACATAACAAATATAGTAAATCTGTAAATGATAAACACATAACAACACTTAGCAAATATTCAATTTTATTTCAAAACAGTATATGAATCGGGTCTTTATTCATAAGTGGCTCCCACTAGTTTATCTAATTTATACAACCCCAAAGTGAAAATTAGGCATTCATAATGCTAGTGGGAATAGGGATCCTACATTCCATTACACAACCTCGGCTGTAGCACGAAACATCATGTGATGTTCAATAGGCAGACAACTCTGGTCAATTACATTTTATATTATTCCCTAATATAATTTTAGCCTCTTGAATAATTGAGTCACGGCTGTAGCACGATAAACTCAATATTCTAAGTCAAGTCTAACCCAACATTTCGTACAATTGAATCAGTCTCCAACGGTCCACGGCTGTAGCACGTAACGACCTTTAGATTCTAATTCAATGTACACATCTCTATGTAATAGACAAGTATTTCTTATTTCGAAATCAAAGCCCTCGGCTGTAGCACGAAACGACAATGATTTAAAAATAAGAACCACTTTCTATCATGTTGGAAGGCTATGACCGACACAAGCCCGTTGTGTCATTGGCCAATTACTACTTGATATTATTTAATTTTAGAGGGATTATATTACGTTACAATCATAATCATATTATAAAGAAATTCTTCCTTTTAAATTAAATATTTCAAATCAATAATCGATAATCAGATGATTCCCAGATTGGGTGGAGCATTGTCAAGAGGCGTCACTTAATAACCCTTTCTTACAGATAGAAATCTGTTGTTGACAGAATCATCCTTTCTCTCAAAATTGAAAATTCATATTTAATTACGTGTTTCATAAACACAAGAATCTCATGATTGTATTCATAATATTATTGTCAAGGCAAGAAATGATTCATATTCTAGATTTTCTAGAGCACACCTTATATTGATTTAAGTTCACCTAAATCTATCATCGCATGGTAAACATAGGCATACATCTCATATATAAAAATAAACAAACAAGTAAGCATGCAAGCAATATCATGTCACACATTGATATAATGATGTATGGATTTATTATAGCATTTAAAAGCAATTAAAACAATTAAAACATGCTTTAAAACACTTTCAGGATTATAAACAGTTCAAAACTTTTATATAAAAAATATTTGACCACTCCACCTTTATTTAAAAGGTATTAGTAGTCAAGTCAAATTAGATCCGTCTCAGAAAAACGAATCCAACGATATATAGCACGCCCAATACGGATTTACGAAACTCCCAAAAAATCAAATTTAATGTGGACAGACGGGCTGTAACGCATGTACTTAATGCGTTACAACACTATTGAGCCGTTTAGTAACGCATTCCGTAAATGCGCAACAGTGTGTAACGCATTCACGGAATGCGCAACACACCCCTTCCCCGCGTGCAGCGCACGCGCCTGGCACAGCCGCAGCAGTTTTTTTTTTTCTGTCACCTGCCCGTTTGTCTGCCAGCCGTTTACAAAAAAAAAAATGTAACCCCCTTTCCTTTTTCTCCCTTCTTTAATAACTCCTTATTAATTTATTATTTTAATTTTATTATTAATAAATTAATTAACATTTAATTAAAAAATTAATAAAAATCAAAATAATATGATTTCTTAAATTAGGGAGTAGCAGAAAAATACCAGATCAGCCATGGGTCCTTGTGCAAATTTTAATCATAATTATTCACATGCATAATTATTCCATGAATTTTAATTAAAACAATTTTTAAAGATTCATAACAAATAATCTATACATCACAAAATTATGAAAAAAATACCTAGACAATCTACAACACTTGTAGAACCCAGATTAGTAGTCAAAATCTCATGCAAAAATAATTTCGAATTAATTCATAATTAAATCCAAATAAACTTGCAAAAATCATAATAAATCCATACATGCATAAAAAAATCTGAAATTTTTTATATGAATCTCTATATGCAGAACCTAGCCCTGATACCAATGATGGAATTTACGGATGAGCGGAAGCGTTAAATAACAATTTATTTCATAAAAACCATATACCACACATATAGAAAAACGTATAAAAGGAAAAACTGAGGAATCGAAACCATACCTCGTGAATCGAAGCTTTATAAAATTGGAGTGCTAGCAGTTGCTCCTCAGTGTGTGAAGCACTCTACCGGTATCCACCAAGAACGATTCTCTTCGATGGACCTTTTATAAAACCGAGCTTTTATAAAATGGAGTTTTTGGGAGAGAGAGAGAGAGAGAGGAAGAAGATGGAGGCTAGGGTTTTCACAAAACCAAAATTATGTGAATAGAATGAGCCATTTCATTCTATTTATAGGGCTCTCCTAGGGTTTATAATATATCTTTATATATATTAACCCCCACATTTTATCTTCATAAAATGCTTTAATAATAATTAAAACTATTTTAATCATTATTTCTTTTTCTTAACTATTTAGAAAATAATTCTCCCTCTCATTATTTCATCAAAGAAAATATTCTTTTATGGTGTGACCCTGTAGGTTCAATATTATGCTGGTAGTAGAAATAAATAATAATAAACTTTTATTAATTATTTACATTAATACTAAAATTCACTAAATATAATTAATTGATTAATTATATTTATTCTACATCGTGAGTGATGCTTCTCAACATATCGCGACTATCCGGATAATATGAATTCACTGCTTAGAATATCAAGAACCTGTCAGTGACTAGTTACCGTACAATGAATTCCTTCTACCCTTATAATATCTCGAATAAATACAAGGCATGGATCTCGTGTCAGGCCTATCAAATTTAATCATATGATTTCTTATTCATAATGCAAAGTTCATATTAATGCAAATTAGAAACTCCTTTCTAATTTCATACACTCTGGCTAGAGATTCCAGAACTTGCATACTAAGAATAACATAGGATATTCTCTTCCTATACTGGAAGGGGTAGATCCTCTATTGACGTTAACTATCTCTATACACAAATCCCTATGCCCAGAATAGACCTAATGGATGTCCTTGAGACTAAGGACTAAACCAAAGCACAGTTCATTATATATAAGATACCTTTAACGATCTCAACTCTAAGGACACTTGTTCAACTATCACTCAGTGAATAACTATTGACACGTGAGTAATCTCCATTAGTTGTTCAACTTATCGAGTCATGTTCAGTGAACTTATTCCATAATAAGCACCTACATACCAGCTATAGTGTCACCACACAAATGCCTATGAGAACAGACATCCTCCTGAAGGGAGCAAGCATAGTATGTACCAATCTTTTCGGATCCACTAACATCCGATTAGTTATCCTATGATCAGGAACTGTTTTAGTCCAGAGTTGTCGTCTTCTAGATCTCACTATTATAATCTCATTATAATTCTAGAAGCTTTTCTCTAAACAATGGAACATCTTATTTAATACACTTTAAATAGATAAAGCCCATAAAATATAACAAGTCTTTTATTAATTCAAATGAAATCAAATAGGAATACAAGAAAGTTCTTCCTAACTCATCATACATGATTGGATTTAGGACAAACACTTTCAGTTTGGACGTTTAATTTGGTTGTATATTTGTATGTTTAAATTTTGGGTTGGATCCATTACTTTGCAGTTATGAAATTGTATAATTGGGATTCTTCAGTTTATAGAATAAGCATTTCAATTTTTTTGTGCTAAAGTGTTACAATAGCCTCCTAAACTGTTACCATGGTATGTTTCAAACGTTTTATTAGGTTAGTTATAATGTTACAACAACTTTTCAAAGTGTTACATTAGATTCTATGGGCCCACTTTCCATATCATCAAGACAACTCAGCACTGTGGGGCCCACCCACAGGTGGGCCCTACACTTGCCACATCATCTAGTAGGTCCCCGTGGGGCCCACTTTTTAAAAACATTTTAAAACTCTAAGGTAACATAAAAATTAAGTTACAACTGATCTCTCCTTTAGTTGCATTAGCAAGCTATAGTAACATAAAATGTGATGTTGCCTTAGGTACTAGAGATGTTACCTTAGACCCCTAAGGCAACATTGGAAAATCTTGTTAGATATATTTGATAATGTCATGACTAATATGATTTATGTTTAGTTTTCAGATCTTACTTAAATAGGACAAATCAGTACTTAACTGAAATCAGCACTTATACTAAAGTCAGAACTTAAGTTATCAGTACTTAAGGTTCAGGAGATATTTATCAGAAGATAATATCAGGACTTAAAGGAAACGTTCAGATAAGGAAGGCGGCTGATTGATTAAAGAGAAGAACAAGACCAACGTAAGAAGAGATATGCATGAAGAAGGAATTCTATGAAGAATATAATACTTGGAAGAAAAGATATCTGATTGATATATTTTAGAAAGCAGAATTATATTCCATATCAATTAGCGATTATCTTGTAACTGTGTAATATATAAACACAGACATAGGGTTTACACTATAAGTGTTATCATTATCGAGAATATTATTCTTTGTAACCCTAGCAGCTCTCGTGATATTTGTTCATCACTGAGAGAGGACAGTTCCGCATTATAACAGAGTTTATTGCTTTGAATAAAGTCTCTTTTTCTGTTACTTGTGTTATTAGAATTCGATTTGATTGTGCTATACACTGTATTCAACCCCCTTCTATAGTGTGTGTGTGACCTAACAAATCTATCTTTAATAAAATGTTACCTTAGCTTATAAGTGGGGCAAGATTAACATATTTACCCCCTACTGCAACATTTTTTAATGTTATAATAGGCGTTTTATGGTGTACTGTACTTATATATATATATTGTTGTAAAAATGATAGAGAATTCAGTATTCTTTAAAAAAAATTCCAGTGCTTGACTCGTGTATTTACAACAAAGACATATATATATATATATATATATTATACTAAATTGTCATTACAACAAAGACATTCTATATCAGCCAAAACATTAGAACAAAGAGAGGTTGTAGCTTACCGAAGATCAAAATGCCCAATCCAATAAAAATATGCTTGAAAAAGTAACAAATACATGTCTCCACATGTCTTATTGATTAGCATCCCAAAACCTGATAGTGGAGCCATCCGCGGTGGTTATAAAATGGCCATCGACACTGACTTTTATGCTAGTACTATACTGTATCAATTGGGAGATATTGTTTTAGCTCACCGGGAGCAAACTATTACCAAGACTATAAAAAGACCTAAAGTACTGTCTTACTTGTTTTATATTCATGTTGTTAAGAACTCATGTCAACCAGGGAAACCTACAAAATGTCACAAGTCACAACATCCAGCTAGTAAAGTCAAAACTAAATAGCATCTCGTATAAAATTTATACCTTAAAAATAGAACATCTCCTGAAATAAAATTATTTTGGCTTACAAAAGTACTCCACTCGATGGTAAGCAAATGTAACCTTGGTTGTCTTATAATGTCGCTCGTGAGAGGTTTTTTCTCTCTCTCTAATCCTGCACAAAAAATTATCATCAACGGTTTTAGAGGTTTTCATTAAAAAATTATCAGAAGTTTTCATTAAAAAACTATCAGAAGCTTTCCCTCTAAATTCTAAATAGCAATATAATTTAGTAGAAATTATCATGAAAATTCTTAAAATAAACTAACATCGCTTAACTCCCAATCAGAAAAATAAAAGTAATCTATTCAAAAATAAGGGCAATAAACAGGTCTATAAAGTTAACACTTTTATTTCTTGAAATACACTAGAGAAAGAGTAATTTTCAAATGAAACTCATTCGTCTAGTACCGGGAGTAGACTCAGATGTATACATACCTCATTATTCTCTTTATTAGCCTATATAAAGAAATTGAAAAATAAGACAAGCATAGCTAGAAAATTTAAACAAAATTATTGAAACTTCAAAAAATGCACAAGAAATGTAGCATACATGTAGTTGAACATCCATACTCTGCAAAAGATCTTAGGAATAAAGATCATTGGGCATTTGAGTAAGTGGAAACCGGGTAGTTTTAAGCATTTAACTGATTTAACTAATATATATTATATCATAATAACATAATACAAAACACATACCCTATATTAACTTACTTGTTAATCTGGAAAAAAAATCCCCTGGTACACAAACATAAACATGTAGAGTGAAACCCTAATTAAACAGTAAATTAAGATAACCATAATTGCAAAGAAAACAAAAACCTAAAAGTAAGTATGGATTAACCTGTGAGCTAGTCAATGAAACTCACTTTATAACTAGACCAAGTCAGATCTAAGATATCACTAGTATATCTATACAACTACTTAGGGAAGCGGCAACTTAAAATAACAAAAAAATTACAAACTGACTTACAAACAAAAAAACCCAAATCAAAACATAAAATGGAACACAATATGCATAAAAATCTTAATTAATGATAAAATAAATCCAAATATATATTAAAAAAATAAGTAACCCTAAAGTTATACACTGGGACACCGGAATAAACCTTTCAATTCATAAAAAATATAAACATCCAATGAACAACATAAGAACAATAAGTTATATTTGAACCCTAATTAGAACTTATATCAAACTGATTGGGGAGATAATTTAAGGAAGATATTGGTCCTCGAACTTGAGTCATTCAATTCATTATTTTAAGCTTGAGTTTTCTTCGATTGGGTGTGTATTGGTTTTTCGATTCTTGCATATGTTTATGTGTGTATCAGTTGGATTTGAGGCTCAGTGTCGTGAATGTATTAGTTAATGTATTGAGTTAGTGTTTTCATTGTTTTGATATTTTATTATTTTTATTTAATAAGCTGGGAAATGTTTTTCACCGAGCCCGCTTGAAAATTTCAAAAAGCCCGCCTAAATTTTGGGCCCAATTTTTCAATTTATTGCAACGGTTATGTAATGCATTGCAATAGCATGCATTTTGTAACAACCTCCAAATTTTGTTGATTTAATTGCAATGTTTTTAAAATCCCTTGCAATAGATATAAAATTATCTTTAAATAACGACGTTTTTTAGACAATTTTAAGAAATCTGATTGCGAAAACCAACGTATGGTATAGTGTGAGCAGTAACCCAGGTGAAATTTTTTATTTAAATTTCTTTTATAGCTCAGCCCCATCACAATAGAATTAGCCTAACTTTCATGTTAGTACTAGTTGTATGTTAAATAAAAAAAAATCAGACTCGATCTTGAATATATGTCATAAGTAGCATTAATTAATAATTTATTGTAATTTATTTTCTTCCCTACACGTATTAAGGATATGATCTCCTTCCGTATCCTCTTCTTTCACTTCTTCCACAAACATTTTCGATCATGGATCCATCAAGGCCCGTCAATTGAGTGAAAATTCGATCCGACCCGATCCGATCCGAGGTCATTTTAGTGGATATGGATCGACCTATTAAAAATCCGATCCGATAAGAAAAAATCCGATTATAAATGGAGCGGATATGGATTTAGCTCGATCCGATCCGTTAATAACCCGGTCCGGTTTATATATATATAATGTAATAAAAATATTTTTAATAATTCTAATTTTAAACGTATTATCCTCGAGTGAAGTCCCATTATCTATATTTCGTTTGATTCAGTCTTTATAGTCTAGTCCATTTCTATAACTCTGGTTCTTTTACTTTTTAAAGTCGCATAACTTAAATCTCATTTCATATAACACTTTTATTTCTAAGTCAAGTCCCGTTATCCTCGAGCCAAGTTCCATTATCCTCGAGTCAAGTCTCATTATCTATATTTCGTTCGGTTCATCTCTATAGTCTAGTCCATTTCTATAACCCTAATTTTTTTACCTTTTAGAGCCGTATAACCCAACTCTCAATTCATATAACACTTTCATTTTGCAACATCAATTTTTTTCATTGTTAGAACTAAAATACTGTACAACCCAATAGTATGTTTGTTTCAAAAAACGAATTTTATTTCGTAATTTATCTTTGGACTTCGTTATATTGTACTTGTATTTTTATATTTTTTGAAATTGTCAATTTTAAAAAGATTTTGTAATAATTGAAGTTAAAAAAATAAATATACATAAATGGAGCGGACATCCGATCCGAAATCCGTGATCCGAACGGATCCGGATATGGATCGGCCTATAAAAAATCCGAAGCCGATCCGATCCGAATCCAAATCCGAAAAAATAAATGGATATGGGTATGAATTTAGGCCGATCCGATCCAAACCCGATCTATTGACAGGCCTACATCCATCCACTTGTCCACCATTTTTTTATTAAAATTAAGTCCAACATTACTTGCAAATCATTGTGTCAGGCAATCTTGACAATTCTGGTTTAAAGATTAACCCATAATTTATTTTAGGTACAATAAGGCGGTCTTTTTTGCTTTGTCCTTTTTAGATAGAGTTTTTTTTATTGAGAAAAATGATTTTCTTTTGGAATTATAATGTGAGTTAATCATAAAGTCAACATAATTGTAATTTCATTTTTACTTTATTCTACTACTAGTATATTTTATATGCATTTACGTCCGTGATGCCACAGTCAAGTAACGTCAAAGTTGTAGTAGTAGTAGTAATAAGATACTGCTATTATTGAACTACCAAACAAGATGGCATATAGAAATGACAGGAGTCACGTGATGATATAACCCTCAAGTGGTGGCCATGACTTGTTTGGTCAGTAAAACAAAAGTAGGACCGGCCTTCTTTAATTCGTCTTTGTCATTAGTCAACCCAGCACATTTACGCGAGAGAAGAGAATTGAAGAAAAACAATAATTATAAAATTTTTGTACTGAGACGTGATTCCGAGTTTTTTTGCGGTAGAACTGAAGTGATTGGGAGAGAAATTTTTTTATAATTTTCTCCCAAAATTTTCTTCCCGAAAATAGGAAGATTTGAAAAGATCATTTTATATTACCTTCTTTTTTTATTACTTTCTCTTCTTTTTTACACAAACTTATTTATTTTTTTCTACAATTTTTTTTCTTTTTTTTTCTTCTCCCATATCTTCTTTTCTCTCCCAAAAAATTTCTGGAGCACAACTTAAGTCTTGTATTCTTTTCGAAGTAACTATAACCCTTTTCTTTCCTTTTTTTGCTCAATATAATTTTAACCCCTAAATTCTTGTACGATAATTTTAATATGCAACATTTCTTGTGATACAGCAATATAGTTTATGCTCTGCTCAAGTATTTTTAACCTATTTTTAATTAAATTTGAGTTTTAAATAAGAATTATATTTTTTTATTAATATTGACCTTTTTATACTTAATTATATGTGTCAAAATATTATATATAAATGAGACCAAGGAAATATCACAAATTAAATTAATAAAGATCAGTATTTTAAAAATCGATTTAAAGTAGCTAGGAATCTAAATGTTCTATTGAATCTAAAAGGTTATTAATTGTTTTCAAAATTTGGCGTCTAAAACCATGTAGATGGTACATGGTTAAATTGATTTTTTTAATTTTTATCATTTTGTTCATTAATTTATAATTATACATGATATCATCTCAATATATAACTAGAGAGCATTGTGCTAAAATTAAAATAATAAAGTAAATATATTAAATCACCTACATATAATTTAAAAATGATCCATCAGTTTATTTACAAGTGCAACTTTAAATATATATAATATTTTAAACTAATTTGTTAGTTCATTTAGAAGTGCAACTTTAAACATATCTAAAGTTTTAAACTTGATAATTAGTATATACGAGTGTCAAACAGTGTTGTACGAAGCGGTAATCGGACTTAGTCGGTGGAAGTACCATCCTGGATTAATCAGGTAATGGAGGATCAATTGAAATTATTAATTGTGTCATTGATCTGAAATTGTTTAATAATATTTTATATTTATAAACAATAATACATGTAATTGTTTTTATTATATTTAAGAATTGATATCAATTTGAGATGAAAAATTAATAAAATTATTATTTAAACATTTAAAATAGTAAATATGTATACGAGATTATTAATTTTTCTTAAACTTTTACAAACTTATAGATATTTTTTATTTTTCTAAATATTTTTTCAAAATTTTACCAATGAAATAGATTTTTGACGAATTAAACCGATTTTTGACCGATTAATCTAATTTATGCGATTTTTGACCAATTTTTGTAAAAAATAATTTTTGACCCGATTTTCGCTTAATCAGTTCAATTTCCTATCGAGCAGTAATTAATCACCGACTAATTCCGATTAATTGCCGAATTTTAGAACGCCAGTGTCAAACATGTATATATTGTCTAATTTTATTTATTTTTTGTTTATCAAATAAATATATAACTAATTCATCATATATCATTATAATATTTAGAAATACTATGATGCTAATGATTCTTCGAGGTGCCCTAGTAATTGTTCTCAAAGTGTTATAAAGGATACCTTTTCTAAATTTATAATTAAAAATATATGATGTAAGCGAGATTGGAAATTCATAAAATATATCATTTGTCAAGTGATATAGAGGCCAACTTTTCTAAAACTAATAGTTAAAAAAATAATGTGTGAGATTGGAAATTCAATAAAATATATCATTGGTCAGATGTATGAATTAATTAAAAAAAATTAAACTATCTCTAATGTTCAATTATGAAGTTCATACTAAACAAAAAAAGTATTATCAATTGCTTTGTACAATTTATTATTTGTTTGTACTCGAATATAAGTATTTATATTGACCTTTCATCACATCAAGTGGATATATAACTTGAGGGGCATATTCTCTAATAATTATGTGTCAGAAAACGATTATTCAACACATTATTTCCTGACTGTTGGATAAGGATTTAAAAAAAATCTCGTTCCGCGCATAATATTTGCAGAAAGAATGGTTTTTGCGCATATTTCGCCAAAAGGACCGATAGTTCCGCAAATATTATACGCGGAAGGTCTATACTTTCAGTTTTAAAACCCTAAACAATCCCACTTGATGTTATGGCATATGAACCAAATTGAAGAGTTAAATTGGAGAATTTCTTGCAATCTTTCGTCTTTGTTCACTATTTCTATTGGGTAAGCTACATTTCCTACTTAATTATATTTTAAATTATGAATAAGATATTTGCTATATTTGAAGGTAGAAAATTTTTGAAAAAAAATGATAAAGATGTTCATAATGTAGTTAATAATGATGTTGAAAATAATAGTGGTAGTTGCTTGTGTATTGATATTGTAAAGTATGTGAATCTTGTTGATGATTGTGATGAAGATATTTTTGTTAGTGAAGATGTAATTGAAAATAAAAATTTGCATGAAAACAGTGACTTTACGCATGATAGTAGTGAGAAAAGGGATAAGAGTGTTATTGAAGAAGAAAATATTGTAATTCCTTACTTGAGTCAAAATTTCCTTAATTTAGTAGCCGCGAAGAATATAATTAAGGCGCACGCTTTGAATAATGGCTTTGCAATTAAGATTCAAAATACACAAAGGCATGTGGACAAATTAATATATGCACGTACATATGTTTGTAATTTAGAGAGAGATAACGTTGATAAAGAAGTCGTTGAAGATGATAAAATTTTGATTAAAAGTGTTGGTAGTACAAAAATGAAAAGACGTAGAGATAAACTTGCTAGAAGTGGATATAAATTTAAGATTTATGTGATTAATAGGAGAAATACAACTCATTGGGATGTAACGTCTTTGGAGTTAAAACACACTCATGATGTTGTGTCGCCATCTAAGATTAGTTTGATTAAAAGGAAGCAACATGTAACCGCCGCCCAAATGATTTTAATCAAGAGCTTTCATGTTCCAGGCATCCAACCTAGACAACAAATTAATATATTTGGAAAATTGCATGGAGGAGCGGAGAAAATTGGTTTTCATGCCCAACATTTGAGAAATATGGTGCGTGATTTTAGGAAGAAAAATTTGGGTGTGAATGATGCTCAAGCGGGAATGGATTTGTTACATCAGTTAGAAGAGGAAAGTGGATGAATTTTTTTTTATTAGGACTCTAATTGATGAAGAAGGAAGATGGAAGTGCCTTCTATGTGTTGATATTCGGTCGTTGTTGGTCTACAAAAATTTTGGTGATGTAGTTGCGTTCAATAGAACATATCTAACAAATAGGTACGCTATGTCGTTTGTGCCTTTCACCGGGGTGAGCCATCACTACCAATCGGTTCTCTTTGGATTTGCAATAATGTGTGATGGATTTAAAATTCCATTTGAGTGAGTTTTGGGTACTTGGTTAGAGGTTGTTGAAGGGAAAGAAACCTTGGCTATTATCACCGATCAAGATCAAGCCATGAAGGGGGAAATTCAAACTCAACTACCGAACACCACATATTTATTGTGTTCGTGACACATTAGTAACAAATTTCCCGAGAAGCTCTCAACCTATTTTGCAAAGGATGAATTTAAATGTGATTTCAATAATTGCATTTATCACTCATTGACTGAAGATTTTTTTAAGGATAGGTGGAAAGCATTGAACAAGTTGGAAGATAATACATGGTTGCAAGTGTTATATAATTTGAAGTATAAGTGGGTCGGGGCTTTTACACGAAATATTTTCTCAGCAGGTCAAAAGACAACATCGAGAAGTGAAGGAATGAATGTCTTTTTTTTATGCTTATGTAGGGTCTTGCACGAGGTTGAAAGAATTTGTTGAGGGTGCAGAAAAAGCTTTGGAAAGGAAATTCATGTGTGAGAAAGAAGAGGATTATAATACACTTCATAAAATTCATTTCATGCAAATGAAGACCGTCTTGAAGCACCAGACCGCTTCCATTTATACCAAGAGATGTTTAAAAGATTTCAAGACCATTTGGTTGAGGCCGCAAAGTACTTTGTGGAGATGGATAGAGATCGATCCTTGTAAGATGTAGACTATAACGACTCGTGTATTTTTGAATTATTTAAATATGTAATTATGGAATTGAATTGCGTGGTTAATTAATGAATTGTATGATTTTGTATTGTTGTTAAAAATGGTGTTATTGCAGTTTTATTTCCATAAATATTTGGAGTGTCTCTAAAATTGTTTTTATGGTTTCATAATTACAATAATTATTTTGGGATTTTATAAAATTCAGACATCAATATTTCATCAATTATTTAACCCTGTATGATTTTCTGATTTCATTTATCTGTAAAATATGTATTTAATTCCCGAATTCTTTAAAAATTATGAAACTCAAATTTATTTAAGTTGGGAATATTCCGGGAATTTTAAAATTATTTTGGGAATTTTTGGTATTAATTTTACCCGCGCGTTGATTCGTTTAATTGATGAAAGCGGGCATAAAGTGTATTTTAGAAATTGTTTTAAAATTACGAAATTTATGTTTTTATAAACTTCAGGATATTTGTAACCTTTTAAGGCTATTTTCGTAATTTTCTGAAATTATTTTACGAGCAACTCGGTTCGTTAATCGTTAAATGCGGGTACAAGATATGTTTCAAATATACTTTAAAAATTATGAAAAATCTACTTTTAATAAATTTGAATTATTTGTGATATTTTAAAATTAATTTGATAATTTTACGGGTTATTTTTATTCTTGTGATTGTTCGTTAAAATTACAAAATCGGGCTGCAAAAATAGAAATATGGTAGTTCAGGACACGTGTCAGGTATTTAGAAATACAGTGGAGGCGTGGCTGTTACTAGTTGGTTGCTGCAGAGAAGATAAAATAATAAAACTAAAAAAAAAAACACAGGGCACAAATACAGCCCCTATGTTCATCCCCTTACTCCGGATGAATCAATCTCATTTTTTTTATCTATCACTCCCACTCTTTCTTTCCTTTTTATTTTCCTCCCCTGTCCTGTATTATCCGCGGCTGTTCTTCTCTCTTTTGACAACCTCCGGCCGCCTTGTTGCCGCCAGCTTCTCCGGTAAGGTGACCATGGTGCGGTGGTGTGTGCCATGTGTGAATTCAGTTGTGTGTGTTCCCTGTCTGTGTGGGTCGTGAAATATGTATGTGTGCGTTGGATGTAAAGTGTGTTGCCTGGGTTCTTGTTGCTGCCGATCAAAGCTTTCCAGCCACCCGCGCGTGTATGCGTGCACGCGCGGGCGGGTGGTGGTTCAGAGTTTGCTAATTCTTGCTCTGCTATTCGAGCAGTTATATGATGGATTATTCGATTGCTTCCTGAAATTGTTTCAATAATTATTATATTATTTATTCGAATTATTCTGGAAAAATTCGAGTGAATATGGTGATAATTATTCGTATTATTAAATTTTAATTATTCAAAATTTTATCGGTGAAATTCGTAATGGACATCCGAATTATTTGGGTACCGACGAATTTTGCCGCCGTCGGCGATGAGCCTCGGCGAGCCGACGGTGGACTATGATGTTTATTCTGAGTCCTAATATTTTAAAATAAATAAATTAGTTCGTAATATTATTTTTGAAACGAGAATTTGATTTTTATATTAAAGTCAAGTACGTAAGTTAGTGAATAAATTGTGATTGGATTGATTGTTGGCTTGAATTGGTGGTTAGATTTTGGGTTGTGGTTGTTGTGAGCTTGATTGTCGTTGGTTTGACGTCGATTGTATTCGACGGGTAGTCCGATAAACAAAGGAGACGCTGCCCAATTTTCGGGAAATCGAACTACGAAAATACGGGAACGTACCTGGGGATTATCGGGACGTCGAGCGAGTATAAGTATATACATAAACGTACGTTTTATACAAAACCTGAATTGTACATTGTAGTGGAACGTTTTGCCAAAACAATAACCCTAATTTCATACGATAACAAGTATACGTACTTTCTGAAAACAAACACCGAATCGATTTTCGAGAACGTGAACCCTAACTGATTCCTGTATTGCAATACTATATGTGTTACGAGTCGGATTTAAATATCGTTGGGTAAGAATTAGTATCGAGGATATGTCGAGCATACCTAGACGTCTAACGTAGGGTATTTCGACCCTGTAGGTTATAGTCGGGAACACTGAAAGTGGATGATGAACTAAAGATAACCTAGCAATCAATTGACGAGCTTAGTAGAGTTTCAACAGAAAAACCTGAGTGTCGAAGTCGAATCCAATGGAATTATGTGGTTGGACGTTAAAGCCTGAGCGGCAGAATCGGCTCAGAATTGATCAGTAATAGTTGTAAAGCCTATAAGGCAAGTATTTCTAAACTTTTCTCCAAAATACATCGCAAATATTTTCGAACTGTTTCATAACATGTCGTTATTATGCAAAATAACTCCTGTTTTATATTGCAAGTGCTTTAGACTATTTACCCTTGAACCCTGATTTTTCTTGATCTTGAGTCGTAAGCCTTATTCTTTATAAACCATCCTTTATTGATCCTCAAGATACCAAATCACACAAATATGATACTACTCCCAAAATGTATAACTACCAAACACTAAACACCGGAAGAAAATTGTTTGAAAACACAGAAACTTTTATACTCCAGCCATTCTTTATAACATCAAAGAACTATACCTCGAAAAATCACTATTTGTCTAATACCTGATTCTTTTACAGATTGAAAGCTGTTTCTTTTACATACCCTGATATAACCCTGTGATATCCATGAGTTTCCTTATGTTTTATTCAAATGTTTAATCATCATTGATTATGATCTTGTGTTATCGAATTATATTGTTTATCATATTGAACTGCTTTAGGATTGGATAGTTTTTATATATGTGGACCAGATTCGTGGTTAGACCATACCAATGGTCAAGTTAGGCCAATGTGTGCCTTGGATCCAGTAATTAGAGCAGTGATGTGTGCTTTGCTCGGGGTTTGTGCGTGATTGATCAGCAGCCTAACCTTGGTTTTAAAACTTAAAATGAATATCCAATTCTAATGATTAGTTAAAAAGAAACTTGATTCCTCTGAATCATTTTATTTGATTATTGCTTAACCTCAGTTATCCCTATTAAGACTTGCTGAGCTAGTTAGCTCACCCTTGCGATTCTTTTATATATTTTGCAGTTGAAAAGAATATGGATGATAGTGAAGTCCTCAGTCCAAAAGTACGGGCTAAGGTTCCAGTTGAGTTGGATCGAGCTAGCAGAAGCTTCATGTGGTAGAGAGATAGTCAGATTGTAAGAATGATTTTATTATCAGTTGTAAAGTTAAATTAGTTGGGATTTGGTACGTTGTAATAAAAGTTAAGGTTGTGGCTTGATTTCATACTTTAACCTGTTGCGATCCATGGTTGTGTGAAGCAGGGTCATTGCAAATAATATTTCTTATACAGGTTTATATATTGTGTATGTGTTGTGGACCCCAAACTTCTGACCTGGGTTTGGAGGGCGCCACAGGTTGGTATCAGAGCTATAGGTTATAAGTCACTGAAACAAGCCTAGATTGTCGGGATTGGGTAGAGGGTTAGAGTTAGGAATAGGAAATAGAAAGATAAGATATTGTGAGGTTGAGTGGGATGATATAGTAGGTCTCCGGCACGGTTCGTATTGCAATTCGGGATTCTCAGCTTGCGACGTGATTTCCAGACAACGGCAATGGCAGATTTTGATTTCCCGGTGTCATTTGATCGTTTGGAGCTTTCCGTTCGAGGATCATCATCTTCTCTCAGATTGGATTTGCACCTTGTTCCTCCATTAGTATTAATGGCACTACCTTTCGTTATGACATTTGCACCTCTTCAAGCTATTCTATGTTATTCTACCACCTCTTGATATGAGACTACCTATTTAAGAACCTCCATTCGTTTATTCTTATTTTACTGGACATTCAGTTGTGAGTGTATCTCTTCAGTTTATCCTACAACCTGTTCTATACCCTCGGTTTAAAACTTGTCCTATAAAGCAACAGTACCTACGAGGATGAATTCAGAAGTTACAGTGAATGGTGAGTACTTGAGATATAAATAAAGGTGATAAGAAGTCTAGAAAGTAATTCAGGTATTCCGAAGGATAGTTGTTACCACATTAAAAGAAGCCATTAGGGATTAGGCCACCTATGGCTAGCTTGTGGAATGAATTAGATAAGTATTGAAAAGAGAGTTAGAGTAGATTATGGTTCTGGAGCTTTCTTGAAGATAATTAATGGTGTTATGACCATGTGATATATTTATAGTAACAAGGTGATGTGATATCAGCCGATTTGTTGATTATTGGATAGCCTGTTCTACTTAACTACTGCAACGATAATGTCGGGAGTATTACCAGTATGGAAGCCTTGATGAGAAGCTACGAATAGGATAACATGCAATGACAATTGAATTTTTCGTTGATTAAGGAAGGCATATGGACACGATAAAGGAGAAAAGGTAGATTGAAGTGAACGGACTTCTATGTGATTGTTTCTTTAATTTGGTACCTTGTTTTAGGTAAGAAGGGCAACAACCAACTCATATAGTAAGGACAACCAAGTGTGCGATTTTCAAAATTTTCTTAAATAAACTCTCGAAAGATATTTTCTTAACAAATTTTCAAAAGCTGTTTTATTAAAATAAGTTTTAAACCTTGGTTGTCAAGTTACTACTGGAGTTTCTTGTTTGTTAAAAGACTCGGATTACCTGGAAGGATGTTTGTTTCGGACTTAATATTGTTTATTTAGAGAACAAAGTAACCCGTGATTATGAAGAAGCTGATTATTCCTAACGGTTTGACAAGGTTAATAACAGAATCCGTGTACGGAGTAATTATTCATCCAGTTGCAGAGACCATTAAAGCCTAAAGAATTCATTGATTTAAAAAGAGCCTGAGCGTGATCGAAGAAGATTGGGAAGATTTCCAGATTTTTCTAGAAGAAGAATATTATTAACAAAAGGATCGTTATGTTGAATGATTCATGGTTATTCTAAATTGAAAAGAGGAAACTCGAAGTTATCTGGTGGAAACGCCATTATGATTGAATTGTTAAAGTATTATGCGTGTAAGTACGATGCTAAAGACGCAAGACTTAAAAAGTAAGAATTCATTATAAAGCTTGATTTGCGAGGACATTTCAGCGTACTTTCTAAAGTTGTTATATGACGCAATTGGGATATGATCGATCAAGCTCGAACGATGAATACAAATGAAATGTGGATGGTGACCAATGGTATCATTCTTGTCCTCAATATTACAGCATATATTCCTATTTAATTCCTAAAAATGTATGAACTTCTTTTCTTAATAAACTCCTTATGATGATATCAAAAAGGAGGATATTGCATTCCTTTCAAATTTTATTGTTTCTATCAAGTTTTTCTTTCTGATTGGGACAAACAGTGTTATGATGAGACGCTTTGTCGGGATGACGAAGAGTCGAGTGGGACGCCACCTAATCATGTGTTGTATGCCATATGGTGCAAAAGACTGTCCATCTTAAGTACCAATGTGGTTGTCTCATTCATATTCAAATTCTTACTTCTTTTTTCTTTTCAACTCTAATTTTGTTGAATTGTGAATCCTTCTAGTCGTTTCGTTGTACTGTCGTTCTTTGCAAGAGGTTTTCAAATAGAAATCAATGTATCCTAAATCAAGCGGGCAAAGTTCCATCTACCTCTCACGTATGGAAAGCAAACAAGGGCATATGACGAGAATTGCAAATCACTAGCCCCATTCGGGGATGCACTAAGAGTCAAGGGAATCTACTTCAATAAGGAATACGTCTCCAAAAACGAGAGTTTACGAGTTGTCTGTAAAATCTGTTATTCAGAATACGGACGTGATGACATGGATGATTATTGTGAATACCTTATACATTAAAGTATTGAAAGATGTGGAAGCAACTTGATTATTTATTCCCCAAGGTATTGTTGATAAGATGATGTACCTCATTGAACTGATAAGATTATGATTAAATGACTTGCAAATTCAAGAACATGTATTTGTTAAGGAAATGAGTACCAATGGTGAAAGTGAGATTTATGACAATAAGATGTGAGGATTTGATAATATTCTAAAGAATGGATTAACTATGGAAGCATGATGCCCAGACGAACCTTCGTGATAAAGGGATAGTCCTGAAGACGTTAAATGAGAATATATGAGGTATAAAGGAAAAGGAGGGTTACGAATTTGTTAACGATGATTATGGTGATCAAGATGTGAGCACTATGGTGATTATGAGATAAATAAAAATCAGAAGCACACAAAATTTGAAGATTTTATAGCAATTAAGGAGTTTCAAGATATGTTTCCAGATGAGTTATCAATATTTCCTCCCGCTGGAGAAATGAAGCTCGCCAAGTTTACCATTAAAGAGCAAGTATATGTTGCCTCGAACCAATAAATTGTTTGATCAAACGAAAGAAGCAAAATACTTTTATAAGATTGATTTAAGACTTGGTATTTCACCAATTGAAGATTAAACCTATGGACAAGTCAAAGATAATTTTCAGAATTAAGTACTGTTGTTATAAAATTTTAGTAAGGTCATTTGGATTAATCGATATACCAGTAATATTTAAACTTGATGAACAGAATCTTGAAGGAAGATCCGAATAAGTTGTATTTATGTTCCTTAAAGTCAAAGGAGAACCATGCAAAGTATTTAATGATAGCTGAGAAGTAGAAGAATTAAGAAATGAGATCCCACAGGGAATTCACAATATTAAGTATTTAAGTTATTGAAGAGACGCCAAGATATATGGCAATTTAAAGAAAAATAGTGATAACCAGGTATAAGAAGCGGATTTCAAAATAGATTGGAAAATGTTAGACATGCCAAAGAATTAAAGCGAAGTATCGGAAACCTAATAAACAAGGATTCAAGCAATATATTATATCTCGAGGATTAACTTAAGTTCTGACCTGAGAAAATATCAGAGATTACGATTAAAGTGAGTTAAGAGCATTGCAAGCTCTGGTGATATTATGTGAAATGACAAGTGTATCAGGTGGCTATAAGGAATTAAGGAACGTGGTGTATAAGGAGTACTTGGATAAGCAAACTGTATTTATTGATAACATCCTCAGTTACTCAAAGAATAAGAAGGTCTACGTGGAATGCCCAAGGATTTTTCTCCAAAGATCAGAAAGAAAGCAACTATACGTTGAGTCTTCAAGAATGAAATTTTGACTAAGGTTAACAAAAGATTCTGAAGTAATCCATTAACAACTACCTAAGCAAAGCCGTATGGTAACAGATGCCTTATGTCGACAGAAAGGATTGGATGTAATTAGGACCACCGAGGAGTTAATAAACGAATTGGAAAGAGTGAAGTCTTGAGTTTAAATATTTAAAGATAATAATACATAAATATATGAGATTACTTTTTAGCCTTAACTGATGGAAAAGAGTAAGAGATATTTAAATGTTTAAAAACCAAGTTGAGAATGAGCACCGCCTATCATCCTTAAACGGAGAGTCAAAGTACGGAAGTGATTTAGGAAATATAAGATATGTTGAGAGATTGAGTTTTAAGGAAACACTGGAATGATCATTTATCATCAATGTCAGCTTTGGAATGCTATTTTATCAAGCCTCATGTGAACGCAAGTATAGGTCCCCATTTTTATTGAGATAAAGTGGGAGAAAGAAAGTTGTTAAATTCTAAGTTAATTCAGCACACCAAGAGCGTAGGGATATTGATTAAAGCACCTCGGAGTGGACAAAGAAAGAAGGCAAAATTGTATTGAGAGATAATATGAGCATAGAAATAGGACCAGTAGTGTTAGTACAAGTTTTATCTTGAAAGAGACTGGATAAGTCTAAGTAGAAGGGACAGGTTTAGTCCTAAAAGTAGAGAACCATTCTCGAAGTATTGATAAATATAGATAAAGTTGTTCATGAATTGATGTTACTGTCGCAACAGTGTGTACATATAATGTGTTTGACCAGTCAAAGTTAAAGTGAAAAGTATTTGATTCAAATTAAGTGATTGGTTAGGGGCCAATGGGCTCTTGTCTAAGCTTATTTTGCATTTAGTAATCGATCTAAATTCTTGATCGTTAAAAGCAAGTTATTGGAAATGAGTGTATATCTATAGCAAGAATGTTTGAAATCCTCGAGTAAAAGAGTCTACTTGGAAACCAGAGTCAGATATGCTTGACAAATATCCTCACTTATTTAGCTAAACCAGATTCTGAGGACAAAATCTTTTTAAGGGGGAAGGATATAACGACTCGTGTATTTTTATATAATTTAAATGTGTAATTGTGAAAATTATTAAATAAATAAAATATGTGTATTGGTTTTGACCTCTATGTGTTGTTCGATTATTGATGTGTGAATTATAATGTACCGGGGTGTTTGTGTGATTAATTATGGAGTCGCATTGGATTGTGGTCATTTTCAAAAGTGAATTTGGTGCAAATTTATTTGCATAAATACTTGGAGTGTCCCTAAAATTGTTTTTATGATTTTATAATTACATTATTATTTTTAGGATTTTATAAAATTGAGAAATCAATCTTTTACTAATTATTTATCTTTAAATGATTTTCTGATTACTTTTATTTGTAAAATCCATATTTAATCCTAAAATTCATCAAAAATTATGAAACTCATATTTATTTAGGTTTGGAATATTCTGAGAGTTTTAAAATTATTTTGGAAATTTTCGGGATTAATTTTATCCGCACGTTGTTTCATTTATTTATTAAAAGCGGATATAAAGTGCATTTTAGAAATTATTTTAAGATTACGAAATTTACGTTTTTATTTACTTCGGGATATTTGTAGCATTTTAAGACTACCTTCATAATTTTTTGAATTTGTTTTAAGTACAGCTCGGACCGTTAATCGTTAAAAGCGGATATAAGTTGCGCTTCAAAAATTATTTTTAAAATTTTGAAAGTTAGGTTTTTATCATCTTCGGGATATTTAAAATATTTTTAAGACTGTTTCGGTAGCTTTTCGGATTAGTTTCACCCGCAGCTTCGTCCGATAAACGGTATAAAATGAAATCAAACGATAAGATTTGGGAGTGCAGGGACACGTGTCAAATTCTTTGACACGTATCGATTTATGCTGCTTCGTGGCAAACTCCAAGTTAACCCATTTTCTTTCCAGTTTATACTCCTAAATTGTACCAATTTATTTTCTTTTAATCTCTTTTCTCATCTCTCCTTACCTCTCCTCTCTCCCCGTTATCTGTTTGTCCCCCTCCCCCGTTTCAATCGCCACCGTCCCTCTTTAATTTCCGGTGAGATTCTGGACATGGTGGTGATTTTATCATATGCTTACATATGTGCATATATGCTATAGTATATATATATGCTGTGTGTATTGGTGTGTGATGTTTGTGTTCAGTGTTGTGTGTAAGCGGCGGTGCCGTTGTGCGGCCGCCGTGTAGCCGCTTCGCTCCTGGCTCCTTCCGTCCTGTTCTGCTCATTCCTGTGTTATGTGTGTGTCTCGTATGCATATATATCTGTTGAGTTATGGTTTTCCTTGGTGATTGTTATTGTGGTTGCTACCTCTCGGAAATTCCGAGAGGTGTGGTGGCCGTGTTTGGCCGCGTTGCGCCGTGGTTCCGTTTCTGTCTTCTCCTGGTTATTGTTGGGCCGGATTTGGGCCTGTTTTGTTGGGCCTCGTTTGGGCCTCTGTTGGGCTAACTTGGTGCAGATTGGTTTGGGTTACGATTTGTTTTAATTATTAATTTATTTATTTACTGCAGGAAATCTGTTGAATAATAATTCGTGATGTTAAATTCAATTTGTGCGGAAAATGATTTTAAAAATCGGTGAAATTTCGTGTTGAAACCCGGAATTATTCGGGCACCGACGAATTTTACCGCCGTCCGTGATGACTTTTACGAGCCGACGGTGGACAGTGATGATTTTGATCTGAGTCCTATTTTTATAAAATAAATAAATTTAAGTTGTAAAGTTATTTTAAGAATGAAGATATTTAATTAAAACGTAGTGGTTGTATCGAGGATTGAGATGCATAACTGGATTGCTTGTTTTGGTTGTGATTCGGTAGGATTGTGATTCTAGATTATTGTGGATTGTTGTGTATTGACGTCGATGATGTGTCGACGGGTAGTCCGATAAACAAAGGGAACGCTGTCCGATTTCCAGAAAAATCGAACTTCGTAAATACAGGAACGTATCCGATGAATATCGGGACGTCGAGAAACTATATATGTATATGTGTATGTTTTATATACGAAACTTGGTTGTACGATGTAATGAGATATTTTGCCAAATCGATAACCCTGATTTCGTAAAATAAAGAGTATATATATTTTCCGAAAATGAACACCGAACCGATCTTCGAGATTGTGAACCCTATTTGTTACGTGTGTTGTTATAATATTCATAATTACGAGTCGGGTTTGAATATCGTTGGGTAAGAATTAGTATCGAGGATATGTCAAGCATACCTAGACGTCTAACGTAGGGTATTTCGACCCTGTAGGTTATAGTCGGGAACACTGAAAGTGGATGATGAACTAAAGATAACCCAACAATCAGTCGACGAGCTCAGTAGAGTTTCAACAGAAAAACCTGAGTGTCGAAGTCGAATCCAATGGAATCTAGTGGTTGGAAGTTAAAGCCTGAGCGGCAGAATCGGCTCAGAATTGATCAGTAATAGTTGTAAAGCCTGTAAGGCAAGTATTTCTGAACTTTTCTCCAAAATCATCGCAAATATTTGTGAACTGTTTCATAACATGTCGTTATTATGCAAAATAACTCCTGTTTTATATTGCAAGTGCTTTAGACTATTTACCCTTGAACCCTGATTTTTCTTGATCTTGAGTCGTAAGCCTTATTCTTTGTAAACCATCTTTTATTGATCCTCAAGATACCAAATCACACAAATATGATACTACTCCCAAAATGTATAACTACCAAACACCAGACACTGGAAGAAAATTGTTTGAAAACACATAAACTATTATACTCCAGCCATTCTTTATAACATCAAAGAACTATACCTCGAAAAATCACTATTTGTCTAATACCTGATTTTTTTACAGATTGAAAGCCGTTTCTTTTACATACCCTAATATACCCCTGTGATATCCATGAGTTTCCTTACGTTTTATTCAAATGTTTAATCATCATTGATTATGATCTTGTGTTATCGAATTATATTGCTTATCATATTTTACTGCTTTAGGATTGGATAGTTTTTATATATGTGGACCAGATTCGTGGTCAGACCATATCAATGGTCAAGTTAGGCCAATGTGTGCCTTGGATCCAGTAATTAGAGCAGTGCTGTGTGCTTTGCTCGGGGTTAGTGCGTGACTGATCAGCAGCCTAACCTTGGTTTTAAAACTTAAAATGAATATCCAATTCTAATGATTAGTTAAAAAGAAACGTGATTCCTCTTAATCATTTCATTTGATTATTGATTAACCTCAGTTATCCCTATTAAGACTTGCTGAGCTAGTTAGCTCACCCTTGCGATTCTTTTATATATTTTACAGTTAAAAAGAATATGGATGATAGTGAAGTCCTCAGTCTAAAAGTACGGGCTAAGGTTCCAGTTGAGTTGGATCGAGCTAGCAGAAGCTTCATGCGGTAGAGAGATAGTCAGATTGTAAGAATGATTTTATTATCAGTTGTAAAGTTAAATTAGTTGGGATTTGGTACGTTGTAATAAAATTTAAGGTTGTGGCTTGATTTCATACTTTAACCTGTTGCGATCTATGGTTGTGTGAAGCAGGGTCATTGCAAATAATATTTCTTATACAGGTTTATATATTGTGTATGTGTTGTGGACCCCAAACTTCTGACCCGGGTTTGGAGGGCGCCACAAATATGATCACCGTTCATGATTCATGAAGAACACTCCTGAACTCGATGTACATATGACATGAAGCAGATAAAATCGCAGAAGAGTTTCAATGAAAGCAACGATATCAGGTTAATACCATTATTAACCATATGTCTTTCTTGGGAGACATGAAGCTCAAAGGTCCATTTAGTCCTTTCATAACATGGTCCTGGCTTATCTCAAGATAGGATAAGATAGATAGCCCGCTCACGGCGATTACATGAATTAAATCTTTACCAAACTACTATTACGGTTGAGTATCACACAATCATCAGAAGGAATGTCAATCTTTCAAACCATAATATAACCTTCACGGATTTAACCATCATTATTGTATTCCTCTGGCACGAGCCCCTATAATTTCTCTTTTACAGTTAGAGTGTCAGCCACCTCATTGGCCTTTCCTGATAGTAATAGTACCTTATAATCAATGTCTTTTGAACGATCTCCAACTAAATTTTCTACCTCATTTCCAATCACTGCTTGTGTGAAAATGCTCTTCCTTAAGCTTTGGTGGAAAACAAATCACCATTCTTCCATAAATTATTGCCTCGGTCTTTAGA
The DNA here is from genome assembly GCF_009905375.1 of Apium graveolens. Taxonomy (NCBI): domain Eukaryota; kingdom Viridiplantae; phylum Streptophyta; class Magnoliopsida; order Apiales; family Apiaceae; genus Apium; species Apium graveolens. The sequence continues at coordinate 227,503,082 of NC_133650.1, read as the reverse complement.
TGTGAACATTTCCACCACTGGCCCTCGATCATACTTAGGACGTCTCTTATCTCGGGTCCTTCTTGTTTTCACCAATCTCGACCCTCATTGGATCGATCTATACTTTCTTATGGTTCAACACGTGCCCCACCTGGCATTATTATAATTACGTCATATTTCCTTTATCAAAATTTCTATGCTTGAAAACTATGAATACTACCTTTCTCCTTGTAAAACCTCTAAGGTTATCCTTAAATCCTTCATTCCGTACTACCCAAACTCATAATGTCCCTATTAAGGGTGAAATGCCAACCTTTATACATTCCCCTAGGGTTCATCTCAAGTTATCGGGGTTTTATCCTTAATTCCACCTTTAAAAGATACTTACACTCTTCCATGGATAAATCTAGTCATATATCCTTGATAGATTATCTTATTCAATCATTCTCACCTCGATAGTTTATGCCTAATTTCATAATAATATCCTTATCCAAAATGAGGTCAATCCATATGGCCTCCAAAAGATAACAACGGTTATCCACTTTTCTTGACTGATTTGGTAATGATAATAGGGATGTTCTGGAAGATATTGGTCATGTTCAACGTGAACTTCTTTTTACTAAATCCTCATTTACTTCTGTTATTTATCTCAACAACCGCCTCAATGTTGGGACATCTTTTATACCCGACGTCTCCTTTTCTAGGTATCAAGTTACATGTCTTAAATACACTTCACATTCTTGAAGGTCACTTCCTTCATCCAATTTCCTAATTTCTTGCTTTCATGTCTCCTCAGTCCATCCGTGTTTCCTTATTAATCCATCAATCTATCTCAAAGTTTCATCTAATACTCTCAACTTCAAGGGGATTAACTATACGTATCGCTTACGCCTTCAAACCTTGAATTTATCTCATGATCAGTCACCATCGCGCTAATGATGACACACTTCTCTATATTTATTGTAAGGGTTTCTTAGGATTTCCCATACCTAACTCCCTTATCACTTCTCAACTCTATTTCCTTTATATCCCTTTATACTCCTTCCCTTTTCAGTCTTTTATTTTTGTTTTTAATACAATCATTACATGAACCAACACAACATAAGCATTGATTTCAAACATCTCGTCATTCTGGATTCGTGTCCTCAGAACGAATCTTGACAACTTTTATAACTTAGATTCATTATTCATCCTACTCGTCCGCCTTAGTTCTGGCTCTAAAGCTTTTACACTACCTCCATAACCTTGGGAAGTACTTTCCCAAAAACAATTGACTGAACTTTAATCAGTTTATCATAACCTCTGGCTCCGTGCCTTTCTTGGCCTTTCACCAGCGGGTGGCCTCTCTCTTAGGAAGGTAAGTGGAAAAACAGTCCTTTGCACTTCGTCAATCATTTAGAATCTCAAATGATTCCTCTATTTCCTTTAGCCAGGCTCTTGCCTTGGCTGGGTCAACTTGTTCCTTGGTACTCTAAGAGCTTAGTGACTAAAAGGTCCTGAAAGAATTTCCCACCACATTGTTTCCTCAGGGTGGTGTTTGGGAATAAAAGTATAATTTTTTGTTTAGGCAGGTCCATGAATTGCCCCATAGGAGTATCATCCCGGTTCTCCCTATCTTGCTCGACTTCTGTTTTCTCAGTATGAAATGTTTCATCCTTCTCCCATAATCATGGTTATATTATACGTTAAAATCCTTGTTTTCCATTTCATTATGTTATGGGTTCTTTCTTCCTTGATGGTGACCTCCCTGACTATCACATTCAGGGTTTGCCCTAAAACTTATTCCTCGAACTATGGCTTTCATCTAATATCTCGTCCTTAAGCTCTTGAACGTTTGGAGCCCAAATTCTGTAGGAATACCACATTATTCCCTTATCATCTTTCTCGGTATTAATCTCTTCTCTATTTGTTGGCTCTCTGCCTTCATTCATCACTTTTTCTTGGCACAATATGATATTTTCCTATAATTCGGGCTGTATTGCAATCTCAAACAGCTTTTCGGTACCGGCTCCGGTTACCTTCACTTCTATTTCCATTTTCTCAAAATCTCTTATCAACTCTCCCAATAACATTTTCATCTTGAGTCTCTCTTTTATACTTAGAGCATTAGCCACCATTTTGGCTTTCCCTGGATGATAAATAATCTCATAATCGTAATCCTTAATTAGCTCTAACCACCTCCTCTGGCGCATGTTGAGCTCTTTCCAGCGTGAAAATGCACTAGAGCACTTATGGCTTGTGTAAATATCGCACTTCTCTCCATACAAGTAGTGCCTCCAATCTTTAGGGCAAAACTATTGCCACGAGCCCAAGCTCATGGGTAGGGAAATCAAATTTTATATTCCCTTAATTGTCTTGACGCGTACGCGATTACCTTGCTGTGCTGTATAAGAAGCACCCTAATTCCTTATGCGAAGCGTCACTACACATCACAAAATCTCCTTTTCCATCCGGCAACGCCAACATAGGGGCCGTTATCAATCTTTGCTTCAGTTCTTAAAAGCTGTTCTCGTATTTCTCTGTCCATTCGAACTTCTTAGTCTTACGAGTAAGCCGCGTTAAAGGGGCTACTATCTTTACAAAATTGAACGAACCTCCGGTAGTGACCGGCCAATCCTACCTCTGGTAGTCGCCCTAACCATGGTCATCAATTCCTTAGTGGTCCTTTATTCATTCTTGTCAGGATCCTTCACGGGATTCTTCTCAGCAACAATCCCTTCTAGGACAACATCCTCAACCGCTACATCCTCAATATGAACATCATCTGGTCCCGCGTTAGGACGCTCTATCGGATCCGCAATCTGATCTCCAATAAGTAATAACCATCATCGCGTTGTTGCTCCTCAACCTCAGGGTTCGGAGTCCCGCTACCATATACGAGAAGGAACTACGCTTCCATCACGATATTTATTAGGGTTCCCATAAGGGTTTTAACTGTCAGTACTACATTAGGTAGTCCGACTATGAACTTGGAAAGAGTTCTTATTATCTTAGTGAACTTATCATTTTAACGATGCATCATCTCTGAGGTTTATAACGCTTAGCTCTGATACCAAATCTATAACACCCCCAAATACGGGGTCGGGGATCCGGGTTGTCACGAGTTCCATTTCCCTTGATAACACTTAATCTTAATAAACAACCAACTACTGCGTACTGTGACCCCGCAATATACAAACACACACCACAAGTTTAGGATCCGCTCTAACTTTTAAAATCATTTTGAAGACTCGAAAACATTTTTAAGAATGTTTGGAGTAATGTTGATTTAATAAAGTAAATCAGTCCCAATATGTTGGAAAATATCTGAATATTATTATTTAAATAATATTCCCATAAAGGATAATCTTTATAAAAATAAATGAAGTAGATGTTTTAAAAACTCATACTTGAAATGAATAATAATAGCAAAGATATACTTATACGAAAGTACGATATTTTTTTGAATAATCGAAAATAAGTTTGATTATTATTCAAAAACCATCGAATATACCTTATTCGATTAATAGTTATAGAAACTACATATATATGTATTATACTCGGGAACATCGACTGCCGGTTTAGAAAAATGTTCACCTCTGGGTCCCTTATACTAAGGGTATACGCAACTACTGCTTATCTCTAGCATATGTATTATGCAGTTTATAAGCATTTGAATTGATAATAGAATATCAAGACTACGGAACAGACATGCATATAAATGTCATATCACATGCTCCAATATATCGCAAGACTTTGCTAATAATAACCATGCACTTATCTCAAGACAATTGTTAGATATATTTGATAATGTCATGGCTAATATGATTTATGTTTAGTTTTCAGATCTTACTTTAACAGGATAAATCAGTACTTACGGGAAGTCAGGACTTAAGGATATCAGTACTTATATTATCAGGAGATAATCATCATAAGATGGATATCAGAACTTAAGTGCTGAAGGACGTTTAGATAAGGACAGTAGCTGATTAAAGGAAAGAAGATCGAGATAAACATAAGAAGAGATATGCATGAAAAAGGAATTCTATGAAGAATAGAATACTTGGAAGAAAAGATATCTGATTGATATATTTTAGGAAGCAGAATTATATTCCATATCAATTAGCGATTATCCTGTAACTGTGTAGTATATAAACACAGACATAGGGTTTACACTATAAGTGTTATCATATTCGAGAAGATTATTCATTGTAACCCCAGCAGCTCTCATGATATTTGTTCATCACTGAGAGGTAACAGTTCTATACTGTAACAGAGTTTATTATTTCAATAAAGTTTGTTTTCTGTTACTTGAAATATTAAAATTTTGATTTGATTATATTTTACACTATATTCACCCCCTCTACAGTGTGTGTGACCTAACAAGTGGTATCAGAGCCTATCTGTTAACACACATACAGTTAAAGATCCAAACACAATCATGTCTGACACAGAAACTCCAACTAAGCCTACCAAAACTGAAGAACCACCAAAGACACAAATTCAAAGTCAGTATGAGACCATCAGAGTTCCCATACTGAGACCATCTGAATATCCCATATGGAAGGTGAGGATGACCATGTTCCTGGAAGCAACAGATCCAGAATATCTTGATAGAATCAAGGAAGGGCCTCACAAACCAACCAAGCTCGCAGTTGTAGTTGCAGGTGAAGCAGCAAAGACCGTACCAAAGGAGAAGAGTGATTATACTGCTGAAGATATAGCATCAATTGCTAAGGATGCTAAGGTACGACACTTACTGCATAGTGCCATTGATAATGTAATGTCAAACAGGGTAATTAACTGCAAGACTGCTAAGGAGATATGGGATGCTCTGGAAATAAGGTGTTAGGGAACTGATACAATTAAGAAGAACAGGAAGACAATACTCACTCAAGAGTATGAACACTTTGACTTAAAGGCTAATGAGTCATTGACTGATTTATATGATAGATTTGTCAAACTCTTGAATGATTTGTCATAGGTTGATAAGGAGTATGATCTTGAAGATTCAAACCTTAAATTCCTGTTAGCTCTTCCTGAATGCTGGGATTTGAAGGCAACAACAATAAGAGACAACTACAATCTTGATGAAACAACTCTTGATGAAATTTATGGAATGCTCAAGACTCATGAACTTGAGATAGAACAAAGAAGCAAGAGGAAAGGAGGAAAGTCAAGGACAGTTGCTCTTAAGGCTGAAGAAGAATCCCCCAAAGCAGCTACCTCAAGGAAAGACAAGGGTAAAGCTCTTTTCACAAAGTCTGATACTGAGTCATCAAGTTCTGAAAGCGATAATGACTCAGATTCTGAAAGCTTGCCTGAGACTGATGCTGATGAGTAGATGATTAAGCTGTGTACTCTTATGGTGAAAGGGATCACAAAGATTGCATACAGGAAGTTCAGGAAGGGAAAGAAGTTTTCCAGGAAAGGCACAAGTTCTGATAAGAAGAATTTCAGAAGATCTGAAGGCAGAGGAGGAAAGTCTGATAGAGGAGATTATACCAATGTCAAATGCTATAACTGTGGTGAGAAAGGCCTCATATCTCCTGATTACAAGAAAGTAAAGGGTGACAAAGGCAAGGCTCTTGTCACAAAGCAGAAAAGCTGGACAGACACCTCAGACTCTGAAAGTGAGTATAACTATGCGTTGATGGCAAATGCTGATAAAGAAAGTGCTGAGAGCAGTTCTGAAGCTGCTGAAATAAAGGTACCTCAGACTACTTATGCTTTTCATACTGATGATATTAATGAGTTGAGAAGATATCTTAAAACCATGTTTGTCAGTTATAGAGATCAAACTTTAACATGTGAAAGATTAACTTCTGAAAATCTTGCTTTTAAGAAAAGAAATGACTTCTTAGAAAAAGAGTTAGTTATGTTCCATCAAACTCAGAAGGATAGAGATGATGCCTTTTATGTTAGGGATGAAGTGCTAAAAATGAATGAATCTCTAAAAACTGAGTTAGAAAAGGAAAGAGAGATAATCAGGACTTGGACTAACTCTGGCAGAACAACTCAAAATTTGCTAAGTAGTGAAAATTGGAAAGAGGGCTTAGGTTATGGAGAGGATAAGAATGATAAAGGAACTGTAGAAATTAAGTATGTTGTTAAGCAAAAGCCAAAGTTAAAACCTGTTAAGTTTGTAACTGTAAAGTCTGATAATGATAAATCAGAAGTTAAAGAGGGATTAACTTCTAACAAACTAAAACAGGAAAAGAAAGCTGAAGTAAATATAGGCTTAATGACAAAGAAGCAGCTTAAGCATAAGCTGAAAGATGTTAAGAATGCAAACAAGGTAAAATCACCTAGGAAAAATAGGAATGGAAAGGAAGGTGTGAATAAAAGCAATGATTATAAAGCTGTTCCTGATGCTCCTAGGAAAACATGTCATAACTGTGGAAGTTCTAACCATCTGGCTTCTTTTTGCAGGAAGAATAAGAACATAAACTCCTTACCTTCAAAATCAGGAGTTAAGAGTCAGTCTGTTAGATATAAACCACAAAATCCTTGCTTTCATTGTGGTAGTTTATGGCATTCCATTTATACTTGTAAGGAATATCATAGTTTGTACTATGATTATTATCAAATAAAACCTTCTTTGAAGAAAGTTTCCATTGTTCCTTCTAGTGTAAATTCTGATTCAAAGTCTGATAGTGTAAGTTCTGATAAGAAAAATGTTAACATAAACTCTGATGCTAAATCCGCTGCAAATGTTAACAAACTTGATAAGGCTAAAGGATCCAAGCAAGTCTGGGTCCTTAAAACTAATCATTAGTGGCCTTTGTGATTGCAGGGCAACAAGAAAAATATCCTAGTTCTGGACAGTGGATGTTCAGGACATATGACTGGAAATAAGGCCCTGCTATCAGACTTTGTGGAGAAAGCTGGCCCAAGTGTTTCTTATGGAGATGGCAACATTGGAAAAACATTGGGATATGGCAATATCAATCTTGTGAATGTCATCATTAAAGAAGTAGCTCTGGTCTCCGGACTTAAACACAATCTGCTGAGTATAAGTCAAATTTGTGACAGAGGTTATCATGTTGATTTCTTTGAAGAACACTGTGAAGTTGTGAGTAAATCCAAAGGCAAAGTTGTTCTAAAAGGATACAGGCGTGGTAACATTTATGAAGCTAAAATTTCAAAAAATACTGATGGTTCTGCAATCTGTCTGATGAGTAGAGCATCAATTGAAGAAAGCTGGAATTGCCACAAGAAACTCTCTCATTTAAATTTCAACAATATAAATGAGCTGGTCAAGAAAGATCTTGTGAGAGGACTGCCAAAGTCAGTATTTGCTCCAGATGGCCTTTGTGATTCTTGCTAGAAGGCCAAACAAAGAAAATCTTCATTCAAAGGCAAGACTGAATCATCAATTCTTGAGCCTTATCATCTATTACATGTTGATCTATTTAGTCCAGTGAATGTCATGTCTATTGCAAAGAAGAAATATGCATTGGTCATAGTGGATGAGTTCACTAGATACACATGGGTGTATTTCTTGCACACAAAAAGTGAAACTGCATCTATCTTGATTGATCATGTCAAACATCTGGATAAATTGGTCAAAGATTCTGTGAAAACCATAAGGAGTGATAATGGCACTGAGTTCAAGAATTTGATAATGGAAGAGTTCTGCAAAAACCATGGAATTAAGCAGGAATTTTCTGCTCCTGGAACTCCACAGCAAAATGAAGTTGTTGAAAGGAAGAATAGAACTCTCATTGAAGCTGCACGTACAATGCTTGAAGAAGCAAAGCTTCCAATCTACTTCTGGGCTGAAGCTGTGCAGACTGCTTGTTTTACTCAAAATGCAACACTCATTAACAAGCAAGGAAAAACACCATATGAGATGGTGAGGAAAAAGAAGCCAAATCTGAAGTACTTTCATGTATTTGGATGTAAGTGTTTTGTTCTCAAGACTCATCCTGAACAGCTATCCAAATTTGATCTAAAAGCTGATGAAGGAATCTTTGTTGGATATCCACTTTCCATAAAAGCCTTCAGAGTCTATAATTTGAGAACAAGAGTGGTCATGGAATCTATCAATATCTCTTTTGATGACAAGAAGATTAATGGTCTTGAAGATTTTATTGATCATGATCAGCTGAGATTTGAAAACGAAGACTCAAATTCTGATACTGAAAATCCTGACAGTCTAAGTCCTGATACTGTAAACTCTGATGGATTAAACTCTGATGTTATTGAAACTGTGGTAACTATGCCAAATGAAGATGCACCTATGCAGGGGGAGCATACTCAAGATCTTACCACATCTCAAGAAGCATCAGAACATACATCTGGCTCTTCCAGTTCTGATTCATCAAGTTCTGATAAGCCAAGTTCTGATAGTGCTGAAAATCTAAATTCTGAAGAATCCAACTCAGAGAGCATAGTTTCAGGGGGAGCATCAGAAAATGAAATTGAAGACAGCATGGATCATGGGGGAGCATCCAGTTCTAGAGAAAACCTTCCATATGCAAGGAAGTGGACTAAATCACATACACCTGATTTGATAATTGGAAATCCTGATGCAGGTGTCAGAACTAGAACAGGTACTTCAAACGAATGTCTTTACAATTCTTTTCACTCTCAGACTGAGCCAAATAAAGTGGAAGAAGCTCTTCAAGATGCTGATTGGGTGCAAGCAATGCAGGAAGAGTTAAATGAATTTGAAAGAAACAAAGTCTGGACCCTAGTGCCAAGACCAAAGAATAGATCTGTTGTTGGTACAAAGTGGGTATTCAGAAACAAAACTGACAGTGATGGCATAATTACAAGGAATAAGGCAAGGCTGGTTGCAAAAGGATATTCTCAACATGAGGGAATTGATTATGATGAAACATTTGCACCAGTTGCTAGGTTAGAAGCCATAAGGATATTTTTGGCTTATGCTGCTCACAAAAAGTTTACTGTCTTTCAAATGGATGTGAAAAGTGCTTTTCTAAATGGAGAATTGGAGGAGGAAGTATATGTTGAACAACCTCCAGGCTTTGTAGATTCCAAACATCCAGATTATGTCTACAGTCTTGATAAAGCACTTTATGGACTTAAGCAAGCTCCTAGAGCATGGTATGAGAGTTTAGCTCAGTTTCTTCTGGAAAGTGGATTCAACAGAGGAATAATAGACAAAACATTGTTCTACCTCAACCATGGAAAGGACTTACTTTTGGTCCAGATTTATGTTGATGATATCATTTTTGGGTCTACAAATAACAGAATTTGCAAGAAGTTTGCCAAACTTATGCAGTCAAGGTATCAGATGAGTATGATGGGGGAACTTAGCTATTTTCTGGGCCTTCAAGTCAAGCAAAATGAAGAAGGCAATTTTATTTGTCAAACTAAGTACACCAGAAACTTGCTGAAGAAATTTGGAATGTAAGATTGTTCAAGTGCATCCACTCCCATGGCCACTGCAACAAAATTGGATAAGGATACTGGTAAATCAGTAGATATTACTGTACAGAGGTATAATTGGCTCTCTACTCTATCTAACTGCTAGTAGACCTGATATCATGTATGTTACCTGTCTTTGTGCAAGATTTCAAGCAGATCCAAGAGAACCTCACTTAACAGCTGTGAAAAGAATTTTTAAATATCTTAAGGGACCAGCTGATCTGGGATTATGGTATCCCAGAGAATCAGATTTTAAACTAATAGGTTACTCAGATGCAGATTTTGCAGGTTGCAAAATTGACAGGAAAAGCACAAGTGGAAGCTGCCAATTTCTTGGAGGCAGATTGGTTTCTTGGTTTAGCAAGAAACAAAAGTCAATTTCCACATCAACTGCAGAAGCTGAATATATTGCTGCAGGAAGTTGTTGTGCACAGATTCTTTGGATGAAGAATCAGTTACTGGATTATGGGTTAACATATTTCAAAATCCCTATTTACTGTGATAATCAAAGTGCTATTGCTATGACAGGTAATCCAGTTCAACACTCTATGACAAAGCACATCAGCATCATGTACCACTTCATCAGGGAACATGTAGATGAAGGTACAGTGGAATTGCACTTTTTTCCAACAGATCAACAACTAGCAGATATCTTCACAAAACCATTATGTGAAGCTACTTTTATAAGATTGGTAAATGAACTTGGAATGGTTTCAGGTTCTTTCTCTAAATCTGCTTAGTTTTGTTCTGTTACATCAGACTTTATGATCAGTATTTACAGAATTCAATCTCTTTGTGTATTCTGTGCTTAAATGAAAAATATGTTTAAGTACTGACTGTTGTCTGATCAATGTTTCTAAACTCTGATAGTGATATGTCTGTTTAGGTAACTATTCAATCCTATGAGGATAACTGTGCTAGATGCTGACCTAGTAGTCTTCAATAAACAAGGGATCCCATGTAAGAAGTAATTATTTATGTGGAAATCTATTGACACAAGCAAATTCTGATAATTGAGCTTAGTTGAGTTTACTTTGTCTATCTTATTACTAAGTCACAAACTAGAATAATGCTGCTCATCTGTTAAGTTCTGATGCTAGTAAACCTGTTGAATGAACTAAGTGCTGAGAAACCTCACTTATCAAAAAAAAAATGAAACAAGGATTAAAAATCAGGTACTCCTTTGAGATCTAGAGTAAAAATGTGGAAGGGAAGACCCAAGTGCATTGCTGGTATTAAGTAATATGCATCAGAAAAGCAAATAAAATATTTTCTTGGTGACTTTTCACACTCTATGATTACTGGAGAAATATTCTGATAATAGCATAAATTCTGATAAGCAGTCGTGACTCACTTACACTGAGAAGCCACTGTAAAAAGGAATTTAAAAAGATGCACAAAATTAGCACACAATAGTTGAGGTGGACTCAAGCATGAACTCATTCACCAGTAGGTTTCAGGATAATGACAGCTCTTTAGCAAAGTTTTAGTTATGCCTTATTTCTAAGATGTACTGAAGTGAATCAGACTTTACTCTTTATCTGATATTTAGCTTAATGCACACACTAACCACTCCATATGAATGATGAAAATCACTGTGGTGATCTATGTTGTTTTAGATGAACAGTCATTGTGTCACATTGCACAAATTCTGAGGACAAGTTTTGATTGCATGTTCCAATGATTATGTTCTGAAGAATATAAATCAGAATTTGTGTGAGGATTTACTAAGATAGGCATTCATTTTTCGAGTTAAGAAATTATGTTCTGATGACTGTTAAATTCTGATATAAGTCTAAGTTCTGATATTCACGTCTGATTCTTTACTTGACTTATTTGTGGATAAAATTTGACCTAACAGTCTCAGTTTAAACCTGAATATGTTGAAGTGGAAGATTAATAGTCACTATTGTTAGGGATAGTGGTACTCGTACTTGAACAGTCAACTTTTACTTGCTTCTTGTGCGCATTAAACCATGTTTTATCTTTCCAATGAATGTTTTTCTTTTTCCAAGTCTGGGGAGACGAGGTAGAATTAATTCCACCTGTAAGCATTAAATTTCTTTACGTCTCCTGGCATTCTCTTGCCTATATAAGCAACCACTTCACATCAGCCTTCCCATCAAATCTCTTCTCACAAACTCACCTTCATACTTTTTATATCAACAACACCATGGTCAAATACAATATGTTTTTGAACTAAGAAACTTTCAATATGGAGCTGAGTTGTGCTGATTGGCAGCAGGAATGGCACGTCACTGCCATTTCTGATGAGATATGGGACTCTGTTCCCCAGGAGGTACTCACCCACCTCCTGTTCTTCTATATGGATTACCATCGCCATCTGGAGCGATTGGAGGAGGAAAGGCTGGAAGCTCTCCACCAGCAAGAGCGAATCATTCGACTCGCCATTCTGTTTGTCGAGAGTAGGAAGAAGAAATGATTTATTTTCTTCTTCCTGTTTTTCTTCATCATCAGCCTTGCCCTGCTTCTTGAGCTAGGACAAAGGCTGTTGACGTTAGGTTTAGAAGCTTAGGGAAATCTTGTACAAGTTCTGATGTAATTTAAATTTCATGAATGTATTCTCTTGATATATTAATGAAATTTGTTTTTGTTTCAAGATCTTGTCTCTGAGATATTTTAATGCATTGTTAAATCCTGATACATATTCATATTCTGATGACCATATAAATTCTATTTTAATTTAAGTTCTGATTTTCCTTTATCAGTACTTACTCATCTGATTTATCTTGGTCATTTTCACTCGATTTATTTTCAGAATATTGATGTTACAGTGAACAATAATTAAATAAGTGGGGATGGTTTCAATTCTGAATTAAAACTGTTTCACCTTAATTAATGGAATATCTGGGTAAGTGGAACGGGTTTTCCTTGAAAAACTGCAAGTGGGTAAGTAATGATTGCTTTTTTCTCGTGCCCAGTAACTATCCGTTATTATTGAATGTCTGACAGGTGTCCAACGATTATATTTTTTTAAAAAAAAAGTATAAGTAAGACAGAGAGAGGATTTTTTAATCTTTTATTTCCTTTCATACTTTTTCTCTCTACTTGCTTTTACTCTCTTTCTTCTTCTCACGTTGGTTTTTCATACAGACATTTTATCAAACACCTAACAGGCACTCTTAAATCTCAATTTTTCTCATGGCACCAAAGGATTTAATCATTGATGGAGCTAAATTTGTCCCAAACAACTATGCTACAATTCTTGATCATGCTGAAGCTCCATCTGAATTGCATTTTGTGCAAGATCTTCTTGCACACAGTGAGATTGGGTATGCATTGACCCAGCCTTCAGTCTTTTCGAGCCAACAAGTTCTGACATTTTGGCGGACTGGGCACTTTGATAATGGTGGTACACATGGCACTCCCAGTATTGTTTTCAAAGTGGGTGATTCTTCATATGTAGTCACTCCTGGTACAATATGCAAGGCTCTACATCTCCCAGAAGGATGTACCTTTTCAATTCCAGAGGAATCAGCTCTTCAGGAGTTAATGGCCAGTTTGGGGTATGAACAGAGTTTGGCAAAGCTTGGGCAGTTGAAACGGGCTCATATCAGAAGGGAATGGAGCTTCTTCTTCGACTGCATCACTAAAGCTTTTGGGAACAAGTGTTCGAATTTTGATGTTATTCCTATTATGAGTCAGCACATCGGGTATGCTATTATAAACCAAACTCATTTTGATTTTGCAACTGCAATAATTGGTTTTATTGGGGATAGGATGACAGAGGATAGGAATGTTGTTTACTTTGCTAGATTCTGTCAACTTATATATACTTTTTGTACTGATGAACCTCAATTAGTCAGTTCCTCAACTCCACCTTTTAAGGTTGCAAAATGCTACTTTAATGACCTGATAAATGCTGACACTAAGAAATTAGTGGTTAGACCTTTACAGATTCCTCAGTCTGTAAAACAGATCTTAGTAAATGCTGATCCTGATACTTATAGATCTGTTTATTCTGATGTCCAACCAACAACAACCTCCCAAACACCACAACAACCATCAGCACCTACCACTCATTCTACTCAACCAACCCTCAGGCAATATATCAAATCCTATCTCTCCACTTCACAGACAGTTCAACCCTCATCCTCATCACCTACTGTGAAGCCTTCATCTTCCAAACCTAAGAGGACAAAGACTGTTCCTCAAACACCTCAAAAGAGAAGGAGGATTGCTTTGAGAGATGAATCTGATACTGAGGAACATGTTCCTTCTTCAGAACCTGTTGTTAAAGAAGCTGAGAAAGTGACTTCTCAGAAGGATTCTGGAATTGGGGGATCTAGGCTTCTCAAGAGGCTTAGAAGAATGACTATTCCTGAAACTCCCAAGGAATCCATACCTACAAAGAGATACAAGAAACAGAGGGCAAAAAAGCCAGTTTCAAATGATGAAGAAGCAGCAGCTAAGGAAGGGGATCAGGAATCTCTGATCTCACAAGAAAAGGAATCTGCTCCAGTCCCTACTTCTCCATCAACTCCAACTCAGAAAGCTGTTACTGAAAAGGCCACCAAAACATCTATGTCCCCTGTTCAAAAATCTGTATCTCCTGTTGATCCAGGCACAAGTGCTGATATTGATGTTCAAAACTTGGTTGTGCCTGAAGTAATTCTCTTAGAACCTCCAACAATAACTAATCCATCAACAACACCTGTTACTGATGCTGTTCAAACTCCAGAGTTATCTACTACACCTTCTCTGCATCTAGATGCTGATGATCAGAATATAGGTGAGCTTCAAGCAGGTCCTTCAGGACATGCTCCTCAACAAACTATTCTTAAGTCTGAACTTGTTAAGAAGTTTGTTACTAGAGAAGCACCAGTGCCTTGGAGTGAAACTCCTGCAGGACAGGAGTGGACTAAGGAATGGAACTCAGTTTTCTGTGTTCCAACTGTAAAGCATCTTGCTGAGCAATTGACAAAAGCTGATGAAATGTTAAATTCTGATGATTTCAAAACACAGCTTAGAGTCACTGCATTGAGTACTAAACATCTACAAGGTCTTCATTCAACTACTCATGCAGAGCTACACAAGATTCAGGAAGAATTCATTCAGCAAGGAGAAGTTCAGAAACTTGACAAGAAAAGGTTCTTCCAACATACCTTTGACAGGATTGCTTATATTGAGAAGACTCAGGAGAAACAACAAGCTCAGATTGATGATATTCTGAAAAATCAAGCTTCTCTGCAATCTCAACTTACTGAAATCCAAGCCTCAGTGGAATTGCTTGTCTCTCTTCTACTACCTGCTGATGCCAAAAAGGGGGAGAAAGTAATTAAGTCCAAATGCAAGCCTGACAAGACACTGAAAGGAAAGGATGATCAAGGAAGCTCTGGAATGGGTAGAGGTCATAGTCAAGGTATAGGTTTCACATCAAGAAAAGCTGAAATCACAAGTCACAGGACAAGTTCTGATACTGGGAAAAGAATTAGTTCTGCTATTGGTAAAAGGACAAGTTCTGATGAACTTTAAGATGTAATAACCCCAATTTTTCGAATTTTTGAAACCCTTATGATTAGTGTTTTGCTGAATAAGAAAACTTTTCATGCCACACTAGGTAGGGGTTCTTTTATTGATCTTCTGGGATATTATTAGTACTCTATGTGGTATATAAATGTATGTAAAGATCGTCAGAATCCAAATCCGAACACTTTGATTTTTCCCAGAAATCTACTAGATACAGAAAGAATTGAGTATAAGGTAACAGAATAAAAAGGATTTAAATTCAAGGATTATAAGAGAGGATCATAAAAAGGAAAATAATGTATTGAGAAAGGTTAAGGAAACCTAAGTAATAAGATCCCGGGTATGATCCCTCAAACGATAACGAGAACGAAAGTTAAGCGAACCGTATAACAGATCAGCGGTCATTAGGTAAACAATTAGGAGTTAATCAAGGAGGTTAGGGATGATGAGGTCATCAAACCAATAAGAAGAGGGCAAGTAAGGGGTGATGATATAGCAAAGGTGACATAAGCATGACATAGGGGGGAGGAGGTGTGGTTGGTTTTTAACCACACAATTTTCAAGGTTAATAAGGTAATTAACCAAAATCAAATCAAAAGCAACCAAGCTAAGCTAAAAAAATCACAAACACAAAAATCATTTCCTTTCTTCTTTAACATTTGCTCTCGGCTTTTCTTCATTTCAAGAAGAAGAAATTTCAAAGTTCAAGTTCCAAGCTTCCTTAATTAGTAAGGTAATTATCTAGTACTCCTTATGCATAGATATGGCTATCCTATAAGTTTAAGCCTCCAATTCATTCTCAAACTCTTCCAAGAAATCAATGAAGAAGATAATTAATAGTGATTTCAAGATTTTTAACTTGATTTTTCTTGTTTTTCCTTTAAGATCCAAGCATCCCTAAGACATCTCAAGGCTTCTTAAGGCTTCCTAGCTACTCACATCACTTCAAGGAAGGTATAACATCTCCAAACCCTAGCTTTACTTTGTATATTAGGATAATTTTGATTGTTATGGTAAAAGAGTAGCTTGATGCTTGCATGTTTAGAGTTTGGGTTGGAGTTGTAGTAAATTGGATGTTGAAATCTTATTGATTAGTTAAAGGACTTAAGTATAGTTTTAAATTCATGTTTGAGAATAACATAAATTGGAGAACTTGAGGTGTTGGGGCTGTTGTAGTATGGTATGGATGGATTTTGGTTGTATGAATGAATTTGGGTTGCTTGGTGGTTGATTTGGAATGGTATAAATTTGGGAAATCGCGTAAACATAGCCGTTGTAATGTCCGATTTACTTTAGGCTGTTTTGTTCTTAACATTAGGACTCGAGAACTCCCTGATAGGTTTTTACCATTTCCATTATTAGATAGTTCATGTTACGAGCTTCATTTTGATATGTGGTTCGTTTTATTCCGATGTACGGTTTAGGAGAAACGGCCGTTTTAAGTAACGACGTTTCGCGAACGAACCATTACCCCTCGCCTTACTTTGAAACATAGGTTAAAGACCTTAAATGACTAATTGGAGTATGAAACATTTATGTAAAGTGTAATAGGCAGTTGGTAAGACACTCGCGAAAGAATCGCCTTAAAACTCGTAATGGTTAATTTATTAAAAATGATGGAGCCGAGGGTACTCGAGCGACTTAAGTGAATTGTTAAGCGCAAAGCGAGCGTTAGAGTCTAAATTGGTTAAAGTATAGATTTATAAGTGACTTTGGTTTAATTCCAACTTATATGTTGTTTATAGGTTACCAGACTCGTCCCAAGCCATTTGTAACCATCAGTCGCTCAGGCAAGTTTTCTACCCGTATAACTGTTGTTGTGATGTATATGTGTATATGCATGATCTTGTGATAAATGCATGTTTCTTATTAGCAAATTCTTGCGATATATTGTAGCATGTGATATGGTATATATGCATGCCTGTTTCGTATTCTTGATTTATATATCTGTTGGTTCAAATGCTTATTAGTTGCATAATACCTATGCTAGAGATAAGCAGTAGTTGCGTATACCCTGAGAATAGGGGACCCAAAGGTGAACCCTTTTCTAAAACCGGGAGTAGATGTTCCCGAGTATATAATATATATATATATATATATATATTGATATGGTTTTCGAAACTATTAATCGAATAAGTTTTATTCGATAACTTTATTTTATTTAATGAATATTATTTTGAATATTCATTCGAGGACTTATGACTCCGCTTATTTTATTTAATGAATATTATTTTGAATATTCATTCGAGTACTTATGACTCCGCTCATTTTATTTAATGAATATTATTTTGAATATTCATTTGAGGACTTATGACTCCACTTATTTTAATAAATAATATTCTTTATTTTATTAAAGAATAATGTTTCAATAATCAAACTTATTTTTGATTATTCAAATAAAGATCGTACTTTCGTATAAGTATATCTTTGGTTATTTATTATTCATTTCAAGTATGAGTTTTAAAACTTCTACTTCAATTATTTTTATAAAGATTATCCTTATGGGAATATTATTTAAATAATAATATTCAAATATCCTCCAACATATCGGGACTGATTTATTTTATTAAATCAGCATTACTCCAAACATTCTCAAAAATGTTTTCGAGTCTTCAAAATGATTTTAAAAGTTAGAGCGGATCCCAAAACTCGTTTCCAAGTTTAAGATCTTCCTTTCGAAGGGGACTTGAATACTCGCTCAAGAATCTAAGGGATCCGGCTCTGTGGTATATTTTATATTCGCAACGTGGTTGCTGTTTTGAGAAAACAATTTGATTACTTGCCCAATATTCGGGAAGTAAGTCCATCTAATTGAGTCGACATAAGCGACAGGCCGGGGTACGGTCTATGAAGGTGTATGAGGCTAGGTGACAGTCCATCCACGCGTGAGTGGCCGGGTAACGGTCTAGCGTGAGGTCCTAATGCGGCCAGGGTGATGACCGGCGAGGAATTCATCCATCTACAGTAGAAAAGGTTACTTATTGGTATCTTTGCCAGATCAGCAAGATATCAGGTTTATGCCAAGGTTTTCTCCTTTCCAAAATTCATTGGATATTGCAACTCTGTTTATAATTTTCATAACAGAGGTTTTCAAGGAGTGTATGAAATGTATATATATAGGTGTATATATATATCGGGACTTAATGAAGTATCTCGTAACTTCATTATTTATAATGATATTTCAAGTATTGAATCTATTCAAGTCTTATCTTGTAGTCTCATCTGGGTGATGAACTTTTGAAACTGATTATAACTTGAACGGTGGTAGTTCAAGTAGTATTCGGATATAAGTATATGGGAGTATCTTGTAACTTCATCTTTTAAACTTATATCTAGTAAATGATTATCTTGTGCATGTCAAAGATTTTCGGAAAAACATTGAGACAAGGTTAGATATATGAGATCACCTTGCAACGATATTTTATACAGTTATAAACGGGAACTCTGTGTATATTATACATGTCAGAGGATTTCAAAGATTGTGAAAAGTATATATGTACATATATACTGAATATTTTGCGACTTGGTCGCGGTAAGATATCAAACTTGGTTCATTTCTTCTTGACCAAGACTTTCATGAGTACTACGAGAATGCTCATATATTGTAAATCATTATACATATTATTTTGGTTGGCTTGTTGCTCACCCTTGCTTTCTTTATTCATCACACAACATCAGCTAGACAAGATGAACAGGACCAAGCTTCCAATTCGCAAGCGGTTAGAAAATGTTTCGCAGTTTTCTGGAAGCGTTGATGCCGCCATAGCTGAGGTAGGAGCTACCAATAGGCTAGGTTTTCAACTATTGATGAACCAGATTTATGTATATTTATGAATTGTAATAATGGCAAAGAAATGTAAATTTATTTAGAAACCCTTTTAAGGTGTATTGGCATATAATTGTGGAATAAAACGACTTGTGATTATTTTTGGATATTCATCTCTGAGACCATAACTTGTGGTGTGTGTGTTTATGGTGGGGTCACAGTACAGAATAGTTAATTATTTATTAAGATTGGGTGTTATTAAAGGAAATGGAACTCGTGACAACCTGGATCCCCGACCCCGGATCTGGGGGTGTTACAGAAATGGTATCAGAGCGAAGCGTTATAAACCTCATAGATGATGTGACGTTAAGATAATAAGTTCACTAAGATAATAAGAACTCTAGCGAAGTTCATAGTCGGACTACCTAACGTAGTACTGACAGTTAAAACCCTTATGGGAACCCTTATAAATATCGTGATAGTAACATAGTTCATTCTCGTATAGGGCAGCGGGGCACCGAACCCTGAGGTTCAGGAGCATCAGCATGAGGATGTTTTATTACATGTTGGAGATCAAATTGTGAATCTGATAGAGTACCCTAACGAGGGACCAGATGAGATTCATATTGAGAATGTTGCGGTTGAAGATGTTATCCCAGAAGGGATTGTTGCCGAGGAGGATCTCGTGGAGGATCCTGACGAGAATGAAGAGAAGACCGCTGAGGAATTGATGACCGTAGTCAGGGCGACTACCAGAGCAAGAATGGCCGCGAGGGTGGCACTAGAGGATGAAGAGTTAACAAGGGCACAAAGGTTAATGAGGGCAGAAGGAGTGGGGCCTTCCACGACACCAATTATACCAGTATCAGACCCTCTTCCCGAGGTTCCTGAAGACATCCATGAGGTTCCACCAATTCCTGTTCCCTCCCCTGTACAGAGCCCAACACCTACTGAGGAAATGCCACCTTTATCTCCTGCACCATTGTTACCTGATACCGTGCTTGGTTATCCATTTGGATCCCCTAGGCCTGCACCACCTGCACCCCATGGACTGCTAGATGCAACCACTCAGACTTCTCTTATCGCCGATTATTACATGACTTTGGGTGGCCTGTCCGAGGCCCGTAATGTTAGGAGTGATCTGTTGGATCGACTTACTGCACCAAGGATTGAGGGCGGGGTACTTCCGGCAGGATTAGCTCATAGCATGGAAAGGATTGAGGCTACCACCCGTGTTATAGCTAGAGGCCATCTTGAGGGTCAGATTGATCCAGCTCTACTTGCCACTATCTTAGACCTCATCACCTATGTGATGGAGCAGGTTAGGGATGTCGTGCGTGCCCGCATTTCTTGATCCATGATAGTGTGCAGAGCCAGAGCGATCAGACAAGAGTTTCATGTAGCACCGCTTTTGGAGGATTAGCCTAAGTTATGAATGATTAGTTTTAATGACGAGATGATTATCTATGGGAGTACTTTTGGGATATAAGCGATCAGATCAAATGATGTAATTCTCTTTAATTTGTTCAGTAGTTGTACCCTCGAACAAATGTGTATGTATATATTCGTTAATTTCAGTTCAGATCAGTTGTTTGTGATAAGTTCATATTGTTAATTGCACTATTAACACTTAAGAGAGTGTCATGAAGTTTATAGAACTTGAGAATTCATAATTTGCAATCATGCAAGGACAGAACGAGGGAAAGACTTAAGCAAAATAAGTAAAATAAATATCCAGAGATTCTTAAAATTTTTTTCCAAGCATTATGCCCCCATGAGGAATAAGATTAGGGGCAAACCTTGAATGTGATAATTAGGGATGTCGTAATTAAGATATAAGGAACCCAGAATATAATGAAGTGGAAAATGAAGATTTTAAATTAAAAGATGACCCCAATTATGGGGAGTAGGACGAAATATTTAGACTGAGAAAACAGAAGTCGAGCAAGATAGGAAGAACCAGGATGGTACTCCTATTGGGCAATCCATGGACCTGCCTAAAACAAAACTTATACTTTTATCCTAACCACCACCTTGAGGAAACAATGTGGTGTGAAATTCTTTCAGGACCTTTAAGTCGCTAAGCTCTCAGAGTTCCAAGGGAATAGCTGACCCAGCCAAGGCAAGAGCCTGGCTAAAGGAAATACAGGAATCATTTGAGATTCTAAATGATTGACGAATCAGAAAATAGTGTTTTTGTCACTTACCCTCCTAAGAGAGAGACCACCCACTGGTGAAAGACCAAGAAAGGCACGGAGCAAGAGGTTATGATAAACTGATTACAGTTCAGTCAATTGTTTTCAGGAAAGTACTTCCCAAGGTTATGGAGATAGTGTAAAAACTTTAGAACCAGAACAAAGTGGACAAGTATGATGAATTATGAATTTAAGTTGTAAAAGTTGTCAAGATTCGTTTTGAGGACACGAATCTAGAATGACGGGATGTTTGAAATCAATGCTTATGTTGTGTTGGTTCATGTAATGGTTATAATGGAAACGAAAATAAAAGACTGAAAAGGGTAGAAATATAAAGGGATATAAAGGAAATAAAGTTGAGAAGTGATAAGGGAGTTAGGTATGGGAAACCCTAAGAAACCCTTGCATCAAATATAGAGAAGTGTGTCATCATCAGCGCGATGGTGACTGATCATGAGATAAATTCAAGGTGTGAAGGCGTAAGCGATACGTATAGTTAATTCCCTTGAAGTTGACAGTATTCGATGAAACTTTGAGATAGATCGATTGATTAATTAGTCTATCAATGATAACTTATACATCACCACAACCCGATTAGTGGTACTCAATCTCAACATCCATTACAATACAACTCTCACGGTTGTAATCGGCTCATTATTCAAAGAATCGTTGATGCATTACTATAGTCCACCACGGACGTACTATAGTCATTTGTTTTCCATGAAATCTTAATATCTAACCATACAAAGTCCATAGCTATCGTATCCAATTCTTCTAAGGCGGCAACATGATCACCGTTTATGATTCATGAAGAACACTCCTGAACTTGATGTACATATGACATGAAGCAGATAAAATCGCAGAAGAGTTTCAATGAAAGCAACGATATCAGGTTAATACCATTATTAACCATATGTCTTTATTGGGAGACATGAAGCTCAAAGGTCCATTTAGTCCTTTCGTAACATGGTCCTGGCTTATCTCAAGATAGGATAAGATAGATAGCCCGCTCACGGAGATTACATGAATTAAATCTTTACCAGACTACTATTACGATTGAGTATCGCACAATCATCAGAAGGAATGTCAATCTTTCAAACCATAATATAACCTTCACGGATTTAACCATCATTATTGTATTCCTCTGGCACGAGCGCCTATAATTTTTCTTTTACAGTTAGAGTGTCGGCCACCTCATTGGTCTTTCCTGATAGTAATAGTTCCTTATAATCAATGTCTTTTGAACAATCTCCAACTAAATTTTCTACCTCATTTCCAATCACTGCTTGTGTGAAAATGCTCTTCCTTTAGCTTTGGTGGAAAACAAATCACCATTTTTCCATAAATTATTGCCTCGTTCTTTAGATGTGAACATTTCCACGACTGGCCCTCGATCATACTTAGGACGTCTCTTACCTCGGGTCCTTCTTGTTTTCACCAATCTCGACCCTCATTGGATCGATCTATACTTTCTTATGGTTCAACACGTGCCCCACCTGGCATTATTATAATTACGTCATATTTCCTTTATCAAAATTTCTATGCTTGAGAACTATGAATACTACCTTTCTCCTTGTAAAACCTTTAAGGTTATCCTTAAATCCTTCATTCCGTACTTCCCAAACTCATAATGTCCCTATTAAGGGTGAAATGCCAACCTTTATACATTCCCCTAGGGTTCATCTCAAGTTATCGGGGTTTTATCCTTAATTCCACCTTTTAAAGATACTTACACTCTTTCATGGATAAATCAAGTCATATATCCTTGATAGATTATCTTATTCAATCATTCTCACCTCGATAGTCTATGCCTAATTTCATAATAATATCCTTATCCAAAATGAGGTCAATCCATATGGCCTCAAAAAGATAACAACGGTTATCCACTTTTCTTGCCTGATTTGGTAATGATAACAGGGATATTCTGGAAGATATTGGTCATGTTCAACGTGAACTTCTTTTTACTAAATCCTCATTTACTTCTGTTATTTATCTCAACAGCCACCTCAATGTTGGGACATCTTTTATACCTGGCGTCTCCTTTTCTAGGTATCAAGTCACATATCTTAAATTCACTTCACATTCTTGAAGGTCACTTCCTTCATCCAATTTCCTAATTTCTTGCTTTCATGTCTCCTCGGTCCATCCGTGTTTTATTATTAATCCATCGATCTATCTCAAAGTTTCATCTAATACTCTCAACTTCAAGGGGATTAACTATACGTATCGCTTACGCCTTCAAACCATGAATTTATCTCATGATCAGTCACCATCGCGCTAATGATGACACACTTCTCTATATTTATTGTAAGGGTTTCTTATGGTTTCCCATACCTAACTCCCTTATCACTTCTCTACTCTATTTCCTTTATATCCCTTTATACTCCTTCCCTTTTCAGTCTTTTATTTTCGTTTCTATTACAATCATTACATGAACCAACACAACATAAGCATTGATTTCAAACATCCTGTCATTCTGGATTCGTGTCCTCAGAACGAATCTTGACAACTTTTACAACTTAGATTCATTATTCATCATACTCATCCGCCTTTGTTCTGGCTCTAAAGCTTTTACACTACCTCCATAACCTTGGGAAGTATTTTCCCAAAAACAATTGACTGAACTTTAATCAGTTTATTATAACCTCTGGCTCCGTGCCTTTCTTGGCCTTTCACCAGCGGGTGGCCTCTCTCTTAGGAAGGTAAGTGGAAAAACAGTCATTTGCACTTCGTCAATCATTTAGAATCTCAAATGATTCCTCTATTTCCTTTAGCCAGGCTCTTGCCTTGACTGGGTCAACTTGTTCCTTGGAACTCTGAGAGCTTAGTGACTAAAAGGTCCTGAAAGAATTTCCCACCGCATTATTTCCTCAGGGTGGTGTTTGGGAATAAAAGTATAATTTTTTGTTTAGGCAGGTCCATGAATTGCCCCATCAGAGTATCATCCTGGTTCTCCCTATCTTGCTCGACTTTTGTTTTCTCAGTATGAAATGTTTCATCCTTCTCCCATAATCATGGTTATCTTATACGTTAAAATCCTTGTTTTCCATTTCATTATGTTATGGATTCTTTCTTTCTTGATGGCGACCTCCCTGACTATCACATTCAGGGTTTGCCCTAAAACTTATTCCTCGAACTATGGCTTTCATCTAATATCTCGTCCTTAAGCTCTTGAACATTTGGAGCCCAAATTCTGTAGGAATACCTTATTATTTCCTTATCATCTTTCTCGGTATTAATCTCTTCTCTATTTGTTGGCTCTCTACCTTCATTCATCACTTTTTCTTGGCACAATATGATATTTTCCAATAATTCGGGCTGTATTGCAATCTCAAACAGCTTTTCGGTACCGGCTCCGGTTACCTTCACTTCTATTTCCATTTTCTCAAAATCTCCTATCAACTCTCCCAATGACATTTTCATCTTGAGTCTCTCTTTTATACTTAGAGCATTAGCCACCATTTTGGCTTTCCCTGGATGATAAAGAATCTCATAATCGTAATCCTTGATTAGCTCTAACCACCTCCTCTGGCGCATGTTGAGCTCTTTCTGCGTGAAAATGCACTAGAGCACTTATGGCTTGTGTAAATATCGCACTTCTCTCCATACAAGTAGTGCCTCCAATCTTTAGGGCAAAACTATTGCCACGAGCCCATGCTCATGGGTGGGGATATCGAATTTTATATTCCTTTAATTGTCTTGACGCGTACGTGATTACCTTGTTGTGCTGTATAAGAAGCACTCTAATTCCTTATGCGAAGCGTCACTACACATCACAAAATCTCCTTTTCCATCCGACAACGCCAACATAGGGGTCGTCACCAATCTTTGCTTCAGTTCTTAAAAGTTATTCTCGCATTTCTCTGTCCATTCGAACTTCTCAGTCTTACGAGTAAGCCGCGTTAAAGGGGCTACTATCTTTACAAAATTGAACAAACCTCTGGTAGTGACCGGCCAATCCTACCTCTGGTAGTCGCCCTAACCATGATCATCAATTCCTCAGCGGTCCTTTATTCATTCTTGCCAGGATCCTTCACGGGATTCTTCTCAGCAACAATCCCTTCTAGGACAACATCCTCAACCGCTACATCCTCAATATGAACATCATCCGGTCCCGCGTTAGGACGTTCTATCGGATCCACAATCTGATCTCCAATAAGTAATAAACATCATCGCGTTGTTTCTCCTGAACCTCAGGGTTCGGAGTCCCGCTACCATATACGATAAGGAGCTACGCTTCGATCACAATATTTATAAGGGTTCCCATAAGGGTTTTAACTGTCAGTACTACGTTAGGTAGTCCGACTATGAACTTGGAAAGAGTTCTTATTATCTTAGTGAACTTATCATTTTAACGATGCATCATCTCTGAGGTTTATAACGCTTAGCTCTGATATCATTTCTGTAACACCCCCAAATACGGGGTCGGAGATCCGGGTTGTCACGAGTTCCATTTCCCTTAATAACACTTAATCTTAATAAACAACCAACTACTGCATACAGTAACCCCACAATATACACACACACACTACAAGTTATAGTCTCAGAGATGAATACCAAAAATAACACAAGTCATTTTATTCCACAATTATAAGTCATTACACCTCAAAAAGGATTCTGAATAAATTTACATATTCTTTGCCATTATTACAATTCATAAGTATACATAAGTCTAGTACATTAAAAGTTGAAAGCCTAGCCTATTGGTAGTTCCTACCTCAGCTACAACGGCATCAATGCCTACATGAAACTGCGAAATATTTCCTATCCGCTCACGAGTTGGGAGCTTGGTCCTGTTCATCTTGTCTATCTGTTGTTGTGTGATGAAAGAAGAAATCAAGATTGAGCAACAAGCCCACCAAAATAATATGTATAATGATTTACAATATACGAGCATTCTCATAGTACTCATGAAAGTCTTGGTCAAGCAGATATGAACCAAGTTTGGTATTTTAACGCGACCAAATTGCAAAATATTCAGTATATATGTATATATACTTTTCGAAATTTTGGAAATCCCCTTCCATGCATAATATACACAGAGTTCCAGTCTATAACTGTATAAAGATATCGTTGCAAGGTGATCTCATATATCTAACCTTGTCTCAACGTTTTTCGGAAAATCTTTGTCATACATTAGATAATCATTTACTAGATATAAGTTAAAAGATGAAGTTACAAGATACTCCAATATACTTATATCTTTTCCGAATACTACTTGAACTACCACCGTTCAAGGTATAATCAGTTTCAAAAGTTCATCACATAGATGTGACTACAAGATAAGACTTGAATAGATTCAATCTTTGAAATATCATTTAAAGAAATGAAGTTACTAGATACTTCATTAATTCCCGATATATATATACACCTATATATATATATCACATACATTCCTTGAAACCCTCTGTTATGAAAAGTATAAATAGAGCTATAATACCCAATGAATTTGGAACGAAGAGAATTTTGGCATAAACCCGATATCTTGCTGATCAGGCAAAGATACCAATAAGTAACCTTTTCTACTGTAGATGGATGAATTCCTTGTTGGTCATCACCCTAGCCGCATTAGGACCTCGCGCTAGACCGTTACCCGGCCACTCACGCGTGGATGGACTATCACCCAGCCTTTTACAACTTCATAGACCACACCCCGGCCTGTCGCTTATGCCGACTCAATTAGATGGACTTACTTCCCGAATATTGGGCAAGTAATCAAATTGTTTTCTCAAAACATCAACCTCGTTGCGAACATAAAATACACCACAGAGCCGAATCCCTCAGATTTTTGAGCGAATATTCAAGTCCCCTTCGAAAGGAAGATCTTAAATTTGAAAACGAGTTTAGGATCCACTCTAACTTTTAAAATCATTTTGAAGACTCTAAAACATTTTTAAGAATGTTTGGAGTAATGCTAATTTAATAAAGTAAAGTAAATCAGTCCCAATGTGTTGGAAATATCAGAATATTATTATTTAAATAATATTCTCATAAAGGATAATCTTTATAAAAATAAATGAAGTAGAAGTTTTAAATACTCATACTTGAAACAAATAATAATAACAAAGATATACTTATACGAAAGTACGATCTTTATTTGAATAATCGAAAATAAGTTTGATTATTATTCAAAAATCATCGAATATACCTTATTCGATTAATAGTTATAGAAACTACATATATATATATATATATGTATTATACTCGGGAACATCGACTGCCGGTTTAGAAAAATGTTCACCTCTGGGTCCCCTATACTAAGAGTATACACAACTACTGCTTATCTCTAGCATATATATTATGCAGTTTATAAGCATTTGAATTGATAATAGAATATCAAGACTACGAAACAGGCATGCATATAAATGTCATATCACATGCTCCAATATATCGCAAGACTTTGCTAATAATAACCATGCACTTATCTCAAGACAATGCATATACATATTTACATCACAACAACAGTATAACGGGTAGAAAACTTGCCTGAGCATTCCGGGATAGAATTAAGCTTAGAGTGTGTCCGGTAACCTATAAACAACAAAATAATCCGGAATTATACCATGGTCGCTTAAGAAACTAGACCTTAACCAATTGGACCCTAACGTTCACTTTTGCGCTTAACGATTCACATAAGTCGCTCGAGTACCCTCGGCTCCACCATTTTTAATAAATTAACCGTTATGAATTTTAAGGCGACTCTTTCGTGAATACTCTACCAACTGCCTAACCCACCTTACATAATTGTTTTGTAATCCAATTAATCTTTTAAGGGTCTTAAACAAGGTTTCAAAGTTAAGCGAGGGGTAAGGGTTCGTTCGCGAAACACCGTAACTTAAAATGGTCGTTTCTCCTAAACCGTACATCGGATCTAAGCGAACCACATACCGAAATGAAGCTTATGACATGATCTAGATAAACATGGCAAAGGTCAGAATCTTACAGTGAGTTCTCTGGTCCAAGATTCGTGCAAAAATAGTCTAAGGAAAACGGGCATTACGACGGCTATGTTTATGAGATTCCCAAAATAATTACCACTCTAAATCCTCATTAATTCACTCAAAACCACCAACACAAGAATATTCAACCATAATACTAAAAACTCAGTCCCCAACTCCAAGTTTTACCAATTTATCCGACCAATCAAAGACCCGATATTCAAAACCAATACAAATCCACCAAAACTGCTTATAATCAAAGATCAAGCCTTAATAATAACAATGCTTTAATAAAACTTAATGGAATCATAAAATCAAAGCTAGGGTTTGAAGTTTATACCTTCCTTGGGAGGTGTTAAGTTGCTAGGAAGCCTTAGGGAGCCTCCTACAATCTTGATCTTTCCAAAGAAATCAAGAACACAAAGTTAGGTTTTGAAGTTTCTAAAAGTCCGATTGAAAGAACTATAAAAATGAGGGTCTTACCATTCTTATTTGGAAGAGACTCATGAACAATAGTTGTAGGCCATCTCAATACCTTTACAACGAGCCATAAAACATAAGATTTGAGTGAGTATTGAAGGAGATATGGCAGTTTGAAGTTTCTGTGTTTGTTTTGGCCGAGAGCTTTCTTCTTGGAAGGCAAAGTCAATTTCCAATTTTGTTATGATTTTGCTTGGTTGCTTCTCTTGCTCTGTTAATTAAAAATTACCATGGTAAATGATACTTGGCTCACATTCAACCAACTAAACATATCCATTTGTCATGCTTATGTCATCTTGATTGTGTCATCTTGTTTGTGTCATCTTTTAACACATGTCTCTTCCTTGTGGTTTGATGATGTCATACTCCTTGGCTTCTTGTACAAGATTGTCTCTTGATCGTTCATTTGTTTTACTGTTCGCTTAATTTTCGTTTCCGTTCGTCGTTTGAGGGATCATATCCGGGATCTTATTACTTGGGTTCCCCTAAACCTTTCTCAATATCTTAAATTCCTTTTTTATCCTCTCTTATAATCCTTGAATTTAAATCCTTTTAATCATGTTACCTTATACTCAATTCTTTCGATATCTAGTGGATTTTCTGGAAAAATCAAAGTGTTCGAATTTTGATTCTAACGATCTTTACATACACTCATTTACTTTATGGAATACTAATATGATCTTTGAATTTCCATAACAGTATTCCTATATAGCGTGGTCTGATAATTTTCCTTAATCAGTATAGTCAGCAAAAGTTACTATTCATCAGGGTTTCAAAAATTTCCAAAATTTGGGGTTATTACACCTAGTGCCAAGACCAAAGAACAGGTCTTTTGTTGGTACAAAGTGGGTGATCAGAAACAAAACTTACAGTGATTGCATAATTACAAGGAATAATGCTAGGCTGGTTTCAAAAGGATACTCTCAACATGAGGGAATTGATTATGATGAAACATTTGCACCAGTTGCTAGATTAGAAGTCATAAGAATATTTTTGGCTTATGCTGCTCACAAGAAGTTTAAAGTCTTTTAAATGGATGTGAAAAGTGCTTTTCTTAATGGAGAATTAGAAGAAGAGGTATATGTTGAACAACCTCCAGTCTTTGTAGATCCCAAATTTCCCAATCATGTCTACAGGCTTGATAAAGCACTTTATGGCCTTAAGCAAGCTCCAAGAGCATGGTATGAGACTTTAGCTCAGTTTCTTCGGGAAAGTGGATTTAACAGAGGGACTATTGACAAAACACTGTTCTACCTCAACCATGGAAAGGACTTACGTTTGGTGCAAATATATGTTGATGATATCATTTTTGGTTCTACAAATGACAGACTTTGTAAGAAGTTTGCCATGCTGATTCAGTCAAGATATCGAATGAGTATGATGGGAGAACTTAACTATTTTCTGGGCCTTCAAGTCAAGCAGAATGAAGAAGGAACTTTTATTTGTCAATCTAAGTACATCAGAAATTTGTTGAAGAAGTTTGGAATGCAAGATTGTTCAAGTGCATCCACTCATATGGCCACTGCAACAAAGTTGGATAAGGATACTGGTAAATCAGTAGATATTACTGATTACAGAGGTATGATTGGCTCTCTACTCTATCTAACTGCAATTAGACCTGATATCATGTATGCTACATGTCTTTGTGCAAGATTTCAAGCAGATCCAAGAGAACCTCACTTAACAGCTGTGAAAAGAATTTTCAAGTACCTTAAGGGTACAGCTGATCTGGGATTGTGGTATCCTAGAAAATCAGAATTTAAGCTAATAGGTTACTCAGATGCAGATTTTGCAGGATGCAAAATTGACAGGAAAAGCACAAGTAGAAGCTGCCAATTTCTTGGAGGCAGATTGGTTTCTTGGTTTAGCAAGAAACAGAAGTCAATTTCCACATCAACTGCAGAAGCAGAATACATTGCTGCAGGAAGCTGTTGTGCACAGATTATTTAAATGAAGAATCAGTTACTAGATTATGGGTTATAATTTTCTAAAATCCCTATTTACTGTGATAATCAAAGTGCTATTGCTATGACAGGTAATCCAGTTCAACACTCAATGACAAAGCACATCAGCATTAGGTACCACTTCATAAGGGAACATGTGGATGAAGTTACAGTGGAATTGCATTTTGTTCCAACAGATCAACAACTAGCAGATATCTTCACAAAACCACTATGTGGAGTTACTTTTACAAGACTGGTAAATGAACTTGGAATGGTTTCAGGTTCTTTTTTTAAATCTACTTAGTTTATGTTCTGATACATCAGATTTTATAATCAGTATTTACAGATATTACTATCTCTGTGTATTCTGTGCTTAAATTGAAATTTGCTCAAATGCTGATTGTTGTCTGATGTAAATTTCTAAACTCTGATAGTGATATGAATGTTTCTGTGACTATTCAATCCAATGAGGATAACTGTTCCAGATGCTGACCTAGTAGTCTTTAATATACTAAAGATCCCATGTAAGAAGTAATTTTTTATGTGGAAATCTTTTAACACAAGCAAATTCTGATATTGAGCTTAGTTAAAGTTTACTTTGTGTATCTTATTACTAAGTCAAAAACTAGAATAGTGCTTCTTATATGTTAAGCTCTGATGTTAGTAAATCTGATGAATGTACTAAGTGCTGATAAGCCTCACTTATCAAAAGAAAAAGAAAAGAAAAGAAATAAATATCAGGTAATCCTTTGAGATCTAGAGTAAAAATGTGGAAGGGAAGACCCAAGTGCATTGCTGGTATTAAGTAATACGCATTAGAAAAGAAAAATAAAATTTTCTTGGTGACTTTTCACACTCTATGTGTAACACCCCCAAATCCGGGGTCGGGGATCCGGGTTGTCATGAGTTCCATTTCCCTTAATAACACCCAATCTTAATAAATTATCAACTACTCTGTACTGTGACCACACAATAAACACACACACCACAAGTTATAGTCTCAGAGATGAATATCCAAAAACAATCACAAGTCGTTTTATTCCACAATTATATGCCAATACACCTTAAAAAGGTTTCTGAATAAATTTACATTTCTTTGCCATTATTACAATTCATAAAATATACATAATCTGGTACATTATTAGTTGAAAACTTAGCCTATTGGTAATTTCTACCTCAGCTACAGCGGCCTCAACGCTTCCAGAAGGCTGCAGAACGTTTCCTATCCGCTTGCGAATTGGGAGCTTGGTCCTGTTCATCTTGTCTATCTGATGTTGTGTGATGAAAGAAGAAAGCAAGGGTGAGCAGCAAGCCCACCAAAATAATACGTATAATGATTAACAATATATGAGCCTTCTCATAGTACTCATGAAAGTCTTGGTCAAAAGAAATGAACCAAGTTTGATATCTTAATGTGATGAAGTCGCAAAATATTCAGTATATATACATATATACTTTTCAAAATATTGGAAGTCCTCTTCCATGCATAATATACACAGAGTTCCAGTTTATAACTGTATAAAAATAAATATCGTTGCAAGGTGATCTCATATATCTAACCTTGTCTCAACATTTTTCTGAAAGTCTTTGATATGCATAAGATAATCATTTACTAGATATAAGTTTAAAAGATGAAGTTACAAGATACTCCAATATACTTATATCTTTTCCAAATACTACTTGAACTACCACCGTTCAAGTTATAATGAGCTTTCAAAAGTTCATCACATAGATGAGACTACAAGACAAGATTTGAATAGATTCAAATTTTGAATATCATTATAAATAATGAAGTTACGAGATACTTCATTACATCCCGATATATATATACACCTATATATATACATACGTTTCCTGAAAACCTCTGTCATGTAAGGTATGAATAGAATTGCAATATCCAATAAATTTGGAAAGGAAGGAATTTTGGCATAAACCTGATATCTTGCTGATCAGGCAAAGATACCAATA
This sequence comes from Apium graveolens, assembly GCF_009905375.1. Classification (NCBI taxonomy): domain Eukaryota; kingdom Viridiplantae; phylum Streptophyta; class Magnoliopsida; order Apiales; family Apiaceae; genus Apium; species Apium graveolens. The sequence continues at coordinate 227,470,945 of NC_133650.1, read as the reverse complement.
AGTAACCTTTTCTACTAGTAGATGGATGAATCCCCCACCGGTCATCACCCTGGCCACATAAGGACCTTGTGCTGGACCGCCACCCGGCCTCTTACGCGTTGATGGACTGCCACCCAGCCACTTACACTTTGATAGACCGTACCCCGACCTGTCGTTTATGTCGACTCAATTAGATGGGCTTACTTCCCGAACGTTGGGTAAGTAATCAATTCATTTGTTTTCTCAAAACAGCAACCACGTTGCGAATGTAAAATGCACCACAGAGCTGGATCCCCCAGGTTTTGAGCGAGTATTTAAATCCCCTTTGAAAGGAAGATCTTATATATAAAAAAAATGAGTTTTGGGGTCCACTCTAACTTTAAAAATCATTTTGAAGACTCGAAAACATTTTTAAGAATGTTTGGAGTACTGCTGATTTATTAAAATAAATCAGTCCCAATATTTTTAGAAAATGTCTGAATATTATTATTTAAATAATATTCCCATAAAGAATAATCTTTATACAAATAATTGAAGTAGAAGTTGTAAGACTTATACTTGAAATGAGTATTAAATAACCAAAGATATACTTATACGAAAGTACTATCTTTATTTGAATAATCGAAAATAAGTTTGATTATCGAAACATTATTCTTTAATAAAATAAAGAATATTATTAAGTAATAAGCGGAGTCATAATACCTCGAATGAATATTATAAATAATATTCATTAAATACAATAAAGGAGTCAATACATCCTCAAATGACTATCCAATTAATAATCATTAAATAATATAAACTGAGTCATAAGCCCTCGAATGAATATTCGAAATAATATTCAATAATAATATAAAGGAGTCATAAGTTCTCGGATGAATATTCAAAATAATATTCAATAATAATATAAAGTTAATGTTATCGAATAAACCTTATTCGATTAATAGTTTTGAAAACTATAACCATATATATATATAAATATATATATATATTATACTCGGGAACATGACTCCCGGTTTAGAAATATGTTCACCTTTTGATCCCCTATACTAAGGGTAAATGCCACTACTGCTTATCTCTAACGTAGGTATTATGCACATATAAGCATTTTAACCAACAGATATATAATCCAAGAATATGAAACAGGCATGCATATATACCATATCGCATGCTACAATATATCGCAAGAATTTGCTAATAACAAATATGCATTTATCGCAAGATCATGCATATACACATATTCATTACAACAACTGTATAACGGGTAGAAAACTTGCCTGAGCGACTGGGGGTTACGAATGGCTCGGGACGAGTCTGTTAACCTATAAGCAACAAGTAAGTTGGAATTAAACCAAAGTCACTTGTAAATCTATACTCTAACCAACTCAGACTCTAACGCTCGTTTTGCGCTTACTGATTCTCTTAAGTCACTTGAGTACCCTCGGCTCCACCATTTTTAATAATTTAACCATTACGAGTTTTAAGGCGATTCCTTCGCGAGTGTCTTACCAACTGCCTATTACACCTTACATAAATGTTTCATACTTCAATTAGTCTTTTAAGGTCTTTAAACTATGTTTCAAAGTAAGGCGAGGGGTAAGGGTTCGTTCGCAAAACGTCGTTACTTAAAACGGCCGTTTCTCCTAAACCGTTCATCGGAATCAAACGAACCACATATCAAAACGAAGCTCGTAACATGAACTATCTAAACATGGCAATGGTCAAAACCTAGAAGAGAGTTCAAGGGTTCTGATGTTAAGAATAAAAAAATAGTCTACGGTAAATCGGGCATTACGACGGTTATGTTTACGCGATTTCCCAAATTAATACCATTCCAAATCCACCACAATTCAACCCCAATTCACAACCCAATCAAAACTCCATCCAAACTACATCATAACAGCCCCAACACTCAACATTAACAATTTATACTTATTCCCCACATGAACTAAAAGCTTTATTTAGGTTCTTTAACTAATTATCAAGATTTACAACTCCAAAAATACCACCAAACCAACTAATCTCTACAAACTCAACCAAACTTTAAACAAACAAGCATCATGTTTCACATATACTATATCAAACATATTCATTCCTAATTACTCAAAACTAAAGCTAGGGATTGTAGTTTATACCTTCCTTGGAGAGTGGAGAATCAAGAGAATGGCTTGGAATCACCCTTAAAGTCCTTATCCAAGCTTAATCTAAACAAAACTTCAAGAACACAAATTTTAGTTCTTGAAAAACACTATTCACCATCTTCTTCCATGATTTATAGAAAAAGATTGGCTTGGAATTAGAAGCTTAAACTTATAGGGAGTATGTAACTATCCATGGGGAAGCTTAGATAAATATCTTGCTAAATAGTAAGTGGTGGAGCTTGGATCTTCATTTTTTAAGAAAAGAAGCCGAGAGCTTCATGAAGAAAATGAGGGGGTTAGTGTTTTTTTGATGAAAATGAAATGTTTTGGCTTGGTTGGTGGCTTTTGATTTGTTTTGTTTTCTTACCCTTTTTATCATGGTAACTTTTGTGTGGCTCACAATCATCCAACAATTCCTTCCCTTATGTCATGCTTATGTCACCTTGCACATGTCATAATGCTTCCACTTGTCCACACCTTGTGGTTTGATGATGTCACAATCCTTGGCTTCTTGTACAAGCTTGTCTCTTGGTCACTTATTTGTTTTACGGTTCGCTTATCTTTCGTTCTCGTTTATTGTTTGAGGGATCATACCCGGGATCTTATTACTTGGGTTCCCCTAAACCTTTCTCAATACATTATATTCCTTTTATGATCCTCTCTTATAATCCTTTAATTTAAATCCTTCTTATCCTGTTACCTTATACTCAATTCTTTCTGTATCTAGTGGATTTCCGGGAAAAATCAAAGTGTTCGGAATTGGATTCTGACGATCTTTACATACACTTATATGTCATATAGAGTGCCAATAAAATCTCAGAATATCCATAAAAGAACCCCTACCTAGTGTGGCATGAAAAGTTTTCTCATTCAGCAAAAACACTATTCATAAGGGTTTCAAAAATTTTCCAAAAATTGGGGTTATTACAGTCTCCCCTCCTTAAAAGGATTCCGTCCCGGAATCAGATAGAAAATGAATAGGGATACTTTCTTAACATTGCACTTTCTAACTCTCGAGTAAATTTTCCCACATTGTGGTTCTTCCATCAAACTCTGACTAGTTTGATAACCCTTCCCCTAAGCACTTGTTCCTTTTCACTCTATAACCCTTCCTGGTTGCTCCATATAGGTTACGTCGGGTTGCATGTCTATGCGCTCGTATGCCCCTATTTGTCATTTGTCTGGCATCCGAATTACACTTCCTTAACATTGATACGTGAAACATGTTATGACTTGCTACATGTTCGGGGGTAGGGCTAGCTCATATGCTAACTTCCCAAAACATCTTAATACATCCAAGGGTCCGACAAATTGTGGACTTAGCTTTCCTTTCTTTCCGAATCTCATCAATCCTTTCCAAAGGTTTCCAAGGGGATACCTTTAACAACACTACGTCCCCTACTTCCTATTCTTTGTCCTTTCGTATCAAATCAACATACTTCTTATGTCCATTTTGGGCTACTACCAGCCGTCCTCTGATTAAATCTATTAAATCCTTGGTCCTTTGGACCACTGCTGGTCCGAGCATCTTGCGCTCTGCAACATCATCCTATCATAAGGGAGATTGACATTGTCTTCCCTCAAGGATCTCATAAGGCGATATCTCAATACTGACATATGATCTATTGTCGTAAGAAAACTCAATCTGTGTTAAGTGATCATTCCAATTTCTTTCAAGTCTATTGCACAGACTCTCATCATAGCTTCTAGCATGGCTTTTGCTTTTTAATACCCACTCTTTTCCAGTTCGTAATTGTTACTATCTTCCGTACCTAATATCATACTGGTTACACTTTTGCTCGCTAGCGTTCTATAACCTTTAAATAAATGCGTCAACCTTAGTATCACGAATGTGTTTCCATTCCGAATACCACCATAACTTTACTACTCCTTTTTCAGCTGTTTCTATTTTCCAAAATTTGATCAATCATATAGAAGTAAAGGAATTTGTTGAGAGATCACTATGATCATGAACACTTGTTCTATTGCATAGTTAGTACAGAAGGTGGCCAGCCTTTAGTACTTGACAAGCAATTAGACAATAGCTGGTATCCTACTAGGCTTCTATCACACAAATAGATAGTCATTCGGCAATACCTCCCCTTCTGGAAGGGTTGTTCTTCTCAGCTTATACAAAATGAAAAGAAGAGAAAAGAACGAATTGAAGAGAATTGTATATATAAAAAAAAATATACTGCCACCAAATATCTGGCTTGGAATCTACCTCTGAACTATAGAGGTCTGTCATAGGAGAACAAAACATATATGTATTTATATCAACATCAAGTATTATAGCATCGTATTTCTCATGCTTAAATATTTATTATTCCACCCATCATTCTACGGACCCATGCTCTTCCTCGAGCTTATAGTCAATCACCTTTGAAACTCCCTCGACATCGAAAATCGAATCTGGAATCTCATTTTATACATCATCGTTAATAGAATTCTATGCTTGCACCGCAACCCTCCTCGTATAGTAATACGACTCTCTATTGATAAGAAGGAATAAGTATTCAATGATAACTTATACATCACCACGACCCGATTAGTGGTACTTAATCTCAACATCCATTCCAATACAACTCTCATGGTTGTAATCGACTCATTACTCGCAGAATCATTGCTGCACTACTATGGTCCACCACTGACTTACTGTCGTCATTCATTTTCCATGAAATCTTAATATCTAACCATACGGAGTCCATATATGTCGTATAAAATTCTTCTAAGGAGGTAACCTAATCACCATTCATGATTCATGAAGAACACTCCTAATCCTGACATACATACATGACATGAAGTAGATAAAATTGCAGAAGAGTTTCAGTCAAAGCAACGATAGCAGGTGAATACCATTCTTAATCGTATGCCTTAAATAGAAGACTTAACTCAAGGTTCGTTTAGTCCTTTTTTGAAATATGGTCCTGGATTATTCTTAAGATAGTACCTTCTGAGATAGATAGCCCGCTCATGGCGATTACACGAATTAAACCTTTACCAACCACTATTACGGTTGGGTATTGCACAGTCATCAGAAGGAATGTCAATCTTCCAAACCATAATACAACCTGCATAGCTTTAACCATCATCATTGTATTCCTTTGGCACAAGCGCCTATAATTATCCTCTTACCTTTAAAGTGTCGGCCACCTCTTTGGCCTTTCCTGATAGTAAAATTTCCTTACAGTCAATGTCATTTTAACCACCTCCAAATAAATTTTCTACCTTATTTCAATCACAGCTTATGTGAAGATGTTTTCCTTAAAATCTGATGAGTAAAAAAAAATTACCATTTTTCCATAAGTTATTGCCTCAGTCTTTAGAGGTTAATCACTGTCATGACTGACTCTCAATCATAATTAGAACATCTTTTATCTTAAGTCCTAATTGCCCTGAACATTTTCGACCATTACTGGTCCGATCCATACCTTCTCGTGGTTTAACACGTGCCTCACTTGGCATCAATATAATTACGTCATATTTCCTTTATCAACATTTCTATTCTTGAAAATTTTGAATTTTACCTTTCTCCGTGTAAAACCTCTAAGGTTATCCTTGAATCGTTCCTCCTGTATTCCCTAGATACAGGGCATATCAAAATACCATTTACTAATACTAAAACCATTGTCTATATACTTCTGAAAAATTTCTCCACTGATTCTTAAAGGTTGTTGTTACCTTAACCCTTTCCAAATCATACTGTCAAAACTCATACTGTCCCTATTAAGGGTGAAATGCCAACCTTTATGCATTCCCCTGGGATTCATTTTAAGTTACCGATGTTCTATCCGTAATTCCACCTTTAAAAGGTACCTGCATCCTTCCATGGATAAATCAAGTCATATATCCCTGATAAGGGTGTCTTATTCAATCATTCCCACCTCGATAGTATATGCCTAATTTCACAATAACATCTGTATACAAAATGAGGTTAATCAAAATGGCCTCAAAAAGATAACAACGGTTATCCGCTTTTCTTGCCTAATCTGGTAACGATAACAAGGATGTTCTGGAAGATATTGGTCGTGTTCAACGTGAACTTCTTCTTAATAATTCCTTATTTACTTTTGTTGTTTATCTCAACAGTCATATCAATGTTGGGATATCTTTCATACCTGGCGTCTCCCTTTCTGGGTATCAAGCTACCGGTCTTACACTTCACATTCTTGAAGGTCACTTCCTTCATCCAATTTTCCTAATTTCTTACTTCCTTGTCTCCTCAGTCTATCCGCGTCTCATTATTTATCCTTCGAACTATCTCAAGGTTTCCTCGAATCCTCCCAATTTACAGGTGATAAAATATATGTATCTCTTATGCCTTCAACCATCAATTTTAACTCATGGTGAATCACCCTCATCCTGACGAATGCATACTTTTCTATTTCTATTGCTACGAGTCTTTAGGGTTTCCTCATACCCAACTCCCTTATCATACCTCAAACTATATTGCCTTTATATTCCTTTCCACTTCAGTTTCTTTTTATTTTCCTTTCTCTTGTCATTATTTCATGAACCAACACAACATAAGCATTGATTTCAAACATCCCGTCATTCTGGATTCGTGTCCTCAGAACGAATCTTGATAACTTTTACAACTTAGATTCATAATTCATCATACTCGTCTGCCTTTGTTCTGGCTCTAAAGCTTTTACACTATCTCCATAACCTTGGGAAGTACTTTCCTGAAAACAATTGACTGAACTTTAATCATTTTATCGTAACCTCTGGCTCTGTGCCTTCCTTGGACTTTCACCAGCGGGTGGTCTCTCTCTTAGGAGGGTAAGTGACAAAAACACTCTTTTGTGATTCGTCAATCATTTAGAATCTCAAATGATTCCTGTATTTCCTTTAGCCAGGCTCTTGCCTCGACTGGGTCAGCTTGTTCCTTGGAACTCTGAGAGCTTAGCGACTTAAAGAACCTGAAAGAATTTCTCACCGCATTGTTTCCTCAAGGTGGTGGTTGGGGATAATAGTATAAGTTCTGTTTAGGCAGGTCCATGAATTGCCCAATAGGAGTACCATCCTGATTCTCCCTATCTTGTTCAACTTCTGTTTTCTCAGTATGAAATGTTCCAACCTTCTCCCATAATCGGGGTTATCTTATACGTTAAAAATCCTTGTTTTCCACTTCATTATGTTATGAGTTCCTTTTATCTTGATGTCGACCTCCCTGACTATCACGTCCAGGGTTTGCTCTAAATCTTATTCCTCAAACTAGCTTTCATCTAAGATCTCATCTTTAAGTTCTTGAACATTTGGAACCCAAATTCTGTAGGAATGCCTCATTATTCCCTTATCATCTTTCTCGGTATTAATCTCTTATCTATTTGTTGGCTTTCTGCCTTCATTCATCACTTTTTCTGGCACAATATGTTTTTTTTCCAATAATTCGGGCTGTATTGCAATCTCAAACTGCTTTTCGGTACCGGCTCCGGTTACCTTCACTTCTATTTCCATTTTCTCAAAATCTCTTATAACTCTCCTAAAGACATTATAATCTTGAGTCTCTCCTTTTTACTAAGGGCATCAGCCACCACATTGGCTTTCCCTGAATGATAAAGAATCTCCCGATCATAATTCTTGATTAGCTCTAACCGCCTCCTCTGGCGTATGTTGAGCTCTTTCTACGTGAAAATGTACTAGAGCACTTATGGCTTAGGTAATTCTCGCACTTCTCTCCACACAAGTAGTGCGTCCAATCTTTAGGGCAAAACTATTGCCATGAGCCCAAGCTCATAGGTGGGGATATCGAATTTTATATTCCCTTAATTTTCTTGACGCGTACGCGATTATCTTGCTGTGTTGTATAAGAAGCACCCTAATTCCTTATGCGAAGCGTCAATACAAATCACAAAATCTCCTTTTCCATCCGGCAATGCCAACATAGGGGCCATCACCAATCTTTGCTTCAGTTCTTGAAAGTTGTTCTCGCATTTCTCTATCCATTCAAACTTCTTAGTCTTACGAGTAAGCCGCGTTAAAGAGGCTACTATCTTTACAAACTTGAACGAACCTCTCGTAGTGACCGGCCAATCCTACCTCTGGGAGTTGCCCTAACCATGGTCATCAATTCCTCAGTGGTCCTTTATTCATTCTTGTCAGGATCCTTCACGGGATCCTCCTCAGCAACAATCCCTTCTAGGACAACATCCTCAACCGCTACATCCTCAATATCAACATCATCCGGTCCTGCGTTAGGACGCTCTATCGGATCCACAATCCGATCTCCAATTAGTAATAAAACATCATCGCGCTGTTACTACCATATACGATAACGAACTACGCTTCTATCGCTACATTTATAAGGGTTCCCATAAGGGTTTTAACTGTCAGTACTACATTAGGTAGTCCGACTATGAACTTGGAAAGAGTTCTTATTTATCTTAGTGAACTTATTATCTTAACGTCACTTCATCTCTGAGGTTTATAACGCTTAGCTCTGATACCACTTCTGTAACACCCCCAAATCCGGGGTCGGGGATCCGGGTTGTCACGAGTTCCATTTCCTTTAATAACACCCAATCTTAATAAATTATCAACTACTCTGTACTGTGACCCCACAATAAACACACACACCACAAGTTATAGTCTCAGAGATGAATATCCAAAAACAATCACAAGTCGTTTTATTCCACAATTATATGCCAATACACCTTAAAAAGGTTTCTGAATAAATTTACATTTCTTTGCCATTATTACAATTCATAAATATACATAATCTGGTACATTATTAGTTGAAAACTTAGCCTATTGGTAATTTCTACCTCAGCTACAGCGGCCTCAACGCTTCCAGAAGGCTGCGGAACGTTTCCTATCCGCTTGCGAATTGGGAGCTTGGTCCTGTTCATCTTGTCTATCTGATGTTGTGTGATGAAAGAAGAAAGCAAGGTTGAGCAGCAAGCCCACCAAAATAATACGTATAATGATTAACAATATATGAGCCTTCTCATAGTACTCATGAAAGTCTTGGTCAAAAGAAAAGAACCAAGTTTGATATCTTAATGCGATGAAGTCGCAAAATATTCAGTATATATACATATATACTTTTCAAAATATTGGAAGTCCTCTTCCATGCATAATATACACAGAGTTCCAGCTTATAACTGTATAAAAATAAATATTGTTGCAAGGTGATCTCATATATCTAACCTTGTCTCAACGTTTTTCTGAAAGTCTTTGATATGCATAAGATAATCATTTACTAGATATAAGTTTAAAAGATGAAGTTACAAGATACTCCAATATACTTATATCTTTTCCAAATACTACTTGAACTACCACCGTTCAAGTTATAATGAGCTTTCAAAAGTTCATCACATAGATGAGACTACAAGACAAGATTTGAATAAATTCAATCTTTGAATATCATTATAAATAATGAAGTTACGAGATACTTCATTACGTCCCGATATATATACACACCTATATATATACATACGTTTCCTGAAAACCTCTATCATGTAAGGTATGAACAGAATTGCAATATCCAATAAATTTGGAAAGGAAAGAATTTTGGCATAAACCTGATATCTTGCTGATCAGGCAAAGATACCAATAAGTAATATTTTCTACTAGTAGATGGATGAATCCCCCACCGGTCATCACCCTGGCCACATAAGGACCTTGTGCTGGACCGCCACCCGGCCTCTTACGCGTTGATGGACTGCCACCCAGCCACTTACACTTTGATAGACCGTACCCCGGCCTGTCGCTTATGCCGACTCAATTAGATGGGCTTACTTCCCGAACGTTGGGTAAGTAATCAATTCATTTGTTTTCTCAAAACAGCAACCACGTTGCGAATGTAAAATGCACCACAGAGCTGTATCCCCCAGGTTTTGAGCGAGTATTTAAATCCCCTTTGAAAGGAAGATCTTAAATATAAAAAAAATGAGTTTCGGGGTCCACTCTAACTTTAAAAATCATTTTGAAGACTCGAAAACATTTTTAAGAATGTTTGGAGTACTGCTGATTTATTAAAATAAATCAGTCCCAATATTTTTAGAAAATGTCTGAATATTATTATTTAAATAATATTCCCATAAAGAATAATCTTTATACAAATATTGAAGTAGAAGTTGTAAGACTTATACTTGAAATGAGTATTAAATAACCAAAGATATACTTATACGAAAGTACTATCTTTATTTGAATAATCGAAAATAAGTTTGATTATCGAAACATTATTCTTTAATAAAATAAAGAATATTATTAAGTAATAAGCGGAGTCATAATACCTCGAATGAATATTATAAATAATATTCATTAAATACAATAAAGGAGTCAATACATCCTCAAATGACTATCCAATTAATAATCATTAAATAATATAAACTGAGTCATAAGCCCTCGAATGAATATTCGAAATAATATTCAATAATAATATAAAGGAGTCATAAGTTCTCGGATGAATATTCGAAATAATATTCAATAATAATATAAAGTTAAAGTTATCGAATAAACCTTATTCGATTAATAGTTTTGAAAACTATAACCATATATATATAAATATATATATATATATATTATACTCGGGAACATCGACTCCCGGTTTAGAAATATGTTCACCTTTTGATCCCCTATACTAAGGGTAAATGCCACTACTGCTTATCTCTAACATAGGTATTATGCACCTATAAGCATTTTAACCAACAGATATATAATCCAATAATATGAAACAGGCATGCATATATACCATATCGCATGCTACAATATATCGCAAGAATTTGCTAATAACAAATATGCATTTATCGCAAGATCATGCATATACACATATTCATTACAACAACTGTATAACGGGTAGAAAACTTGCCTGAGCGACTGGGGGTTACGAATGGCTCGGGACGAGTCTGTTAACCTATAAGCAACAAGTAAGTTGGAATTAAACCAAAGTCACTTGTAAATCTATACTCTAACCAACTCAGACTCTAACGCTCGTTTTACGCTTACTGATTCTCTTAAGTCACTCGAGTACCCTCGGCTCCACCATTTTTAATAATTTAACCATTATGAGTTTTAAGGCGATTCTTTTAAGGTCTTTAAACTATGTTTCAAAGTAAGGCGAGGGGTAAGGGTTCGTTCGCGAAACGTCGTTACTTAAAACGGCCGTTTCTCCTAAACCGTTCATCGGAATCAAACGAACCACATATCAAAACGAAGCTCGTAACATGAACTATCTAAAAATGGCATTGGTCAAAACCTAGAAGAGAGTTCAAGGGTTCTGATGTTAAGAATAAAAAAAACAGTCTACGGTAAATCGGGCATTACGACGGCTATGTTTACGCGATTTCCCAAATTAATACCATTCCAAATCCACCACAATTCAACCCCAATTCACAACCCAATCAAAACTCCATCCAAACTACATCATAACAGCCCCAACACTCAACATTAACAATTTATACTTATTCCCCACATGAACTAAAAGCTTTACTTAGGTTCTTTAACTAATTATCAAGATTTACAACTCCAAAAATACCACCAAACCAACTAATCTCTACAAACTCAACCAAACTTTAAACAAACAAGCATCATGTTTCACATATACTATATCAACCATATTCATTCCTAATTACTCAAAACTAAAGCTAGGGTTTGTAGTTTATACCTTCCTTGGAGAGTGGAGAATCAAGAGAATGGCTTGGAATCACCCTTAAAGTCCTTATCCAAGCTTAATCTAAACAAAACTTCAAGAACACAAATTTTAGTTCTTGAAAAACACTATTCACCATCTTCTTCCATGATTTATAGAAAAAGATTGGCTTGGAATTAGAAGCTTAAACTTATAGGGAGTATGTAACTATCCATGGGGAAGCTTAGATAAATATCTTGCTAAATAGTAAGTGGTGGAGCTTGGATCTTCATTTTTTAAGAAAAGAAGCCGAGAGCTTCATGAAGAAAATGAGGGGGTTTGTGTTTTTTTGATGAAAATGAAATGTTTTGGCTTGGTTGGTGGCTTTTCATTTGTTTTGTTTTCTTTCCCTTTTTATCATGGTAACTTTTGTGTGGCTCACAATCATCCAACAATTCCTTCCCTTATGTCATGCTTATGTCACCTTGCACATGTCATAATGCTTCCACTTGTCCACACCTTGTGGTTTGATGATGTCACAATCCTTGGCTTCTTGTACAAGCTTGTCTCTTGGTCACTTATTTGTTTTACGGTTCGCTTATCTTTCGTTCTCGTTTATTGTTTGAGGGATCATACCCGGGATCTTATTACTTGGGTTCCCCTAAACCTTTCTCAATACATTATATTCCTTTTATGATCCTCTCTTATAATCCTTTAATTTAAATCCTTCTTATCCTGTTACCTTATACTCAATTCTTTCTGTATCTAGTGGATTTCCGGGAAAAATCAAAGTGTTCGGAATTGGATTCTGACGATCTTTACATACACTTATATGTCATATAGAGTGTCAATAAAATCTCAGAATATCCATAAAAGAACCCCTACCTAGTGTGGCATGAAAAGTTTTCTCATTCAGCAAAAACACTATTCATAAGGGTTTCAAAAATTTTCCAAAAATTGGGGTTATTACACTATGATTACTAGAGAAATACTCTGATAACAGCATAAATTCTGATAAGCAGTCGTAACTCACTTACACTAAGAAGCCACTGTAAAAAGGAATTTTAAAAGATGCATAAAATGAGCACAAAACAGTTGAGGTGGACTCACGCATGAACTCATTCTAAAGTAGACTTTAGAATATGACAGATTTTGTGCAAAGTTCTTAGTTATGCCTTATTTCTAAGATGTACTGAAGTGAATCAGACTTTACTCTTTGTCTGATATTTAGCTTAATGCACACACTTTCACTCCATATGAATGATGAAAATTACTGTGGTGATAGATGTTGTTTTAGATGAACAGTTTATGTGTCAGATTACATAAATTCTGAGGACAAGTCTTGATGGAAGTTCTGATGATTAAGTTATGATGAAACCATATCAGTATTTGTGTGAAGAATTACAGGAATAAACATTCACCTTTCGAGTTAAGGAGCCATATTCTGATGACTTTTAAATTCTGATAATAATCAAGTTCTGATGCTGACGTGGCAGTATTTATTTACTTGATTTATTTTTTGTCATTACTTGAACGATAATATTTTTACAGAATATTGGTTAATGTGAGATAAAATAGTCATAATCATTATGGGTTAGTGGTTAGCGTGTATATCTTGAAAATCTGCATGCGCACAGTAATTGTTATTATATCCCGTGCCCATTAACTCAGGCTTTAGATCTTTTACTGACTGTTATTATTACACATCAGTCTAGGGAGTCGAGGGGTCATTATTTTTACATGTAATTTTTACCCAGTCCTCGCGTCCCTTAGTATTCCATTGCCTATTTAAATGACTGATCATTCATCAGTAAAACCACATCTGCTCCTTTCTCTCAAACAATGACACATTTTAGTTGGTATTACTGTTATGGCACGGATACTGTGACTATCTTTCGAAATGGAATTCTGACTTCATATTCTATCCACAATATTCCATTCGTCATCTGGATTCAACTTCCAGAGAACAATAAAAATGATATGTTGTCTTCCCAAAGAAAAGTTCATCTTCGTATTCTTAAATGGCAGGAGCAAATCATTTGTCTTGTTGTTCTCTTTGTTGAAAGTAGGAAGAAGAATTAATTGTCATCCATCCGTTTCTCTTCACCGTCAGCAGCAGAAGAAGTAGTCATTAGATCTTCTTAGACTAGGACTAAAGCTGTTGATGTTAAGAATCGTAGAATAGGACTATCTTGTAATTATGCATGTAATTGATAAATTTCATGAAATGTACTCATCTGATATATCAATGAAATTTTCTTTAATTGCAAGATTTGTTCTTTATTTCTCAAATTATGTGACTGTGCATGTTTAATTGCAATTTTTTAATCTTTATTTCATCAATTTTTAATTTTATTTTATGATGAATGTTTTCATTAAATTCTGTTGATTTGAGGAAACAACTGAGGAACAAGTTCCCATATCAGAACCTGTTGTAGTAGAAGCTGAGAAGGTATCTTCTCAGAAAGATACTATAACTGGGAGTTCTAAGCCTCTCAAAAGGCTTAGAAAGTTAAATTCTGATGATAAAGCTCCTACAGTGTCTCCACCTTTGAAGAAATTGAAGAAATAGAGAGCTCACACGGACATAGTTGAGTCAGATTCAGGGAATGTAGTGGAAGCAGCTAAGGAAGGGGATCAGGAATATCTGATCTCAACAGAACCAATTGTTATTGAATTACTTCCTTCTGCACAACCAGAAACTGCTCAAGACAGAATACCTACACCTCCTATGTCACTTATAGTTGATCCAGTACATACTGAAGAACTAGGTCCAAGTGCTAAAATTGATATTCATAACTTGATTGTACCTGAGGTTTTGTACTTGGAAGATCCACAAATTCAACTCACTCCACCAACAACACCAATTTTGGATGTTGATCAGAACCTGGCTGCAGATCAGAATTTAGAGGATGATGTTGAAGCCTCTATAGCCTCACTTACTGCTATTTTATCAGAGGATGCTAATACTGCAGGATCTGCAAGTTCTGATGCTGCCAATGAGGAAACTACTGGTGAAGCTGCTACCAATCTAAATGCCGATGCAGCTGGTCCATCAGGACATGCACCTCAACAAACAGTTAATAAAGCTGATTTAGTCAAGAAGTTTGTTACAGGGGAAGCACCAGTACCTTGGAGTGAAACTCCTAGAGGAAAGGAGTGGACTAAGGAATGGAACACAGTTAGTTTTGTTCCTTCTAAAAAGATTCTTGCTGAGCATCTGGCAAAAGCTGATGAAATGCTGATCAATGATGATTTCAAGGCACAGCTGAGAGTTACTGCATTGAGTACTAGGCACCTTCAAGGTCAACACTCAACAACTCAAGCCAAGGTGAATAAAATTCAAGAAACCTTGATCCAGCAAGATATGAATGTGAAACTTGAAAAGAACATATTTTTCAAGCCAGCCTTTGACAGAATTGCCAACATTGAGAAAACTCAGGAGAAGCACCAAGCTCAGATTTCTGAACTTCTAGAGAATCAAGCTTCTCAGCAAACTCAACTCAATGAGATCCAATCCTCAGTGGAATTTCTTGTCTCTCTTCTATTACCTGCTGATGCCAAAAAGGGGGAGAAAGTGATTAAGTCCAAATGCAAATCTATTCAGACACTGAAGGGAAAGGATGATGGAAATGATGATAAGGGAAACTCTGATAAGGGTAGAGGTCAAGGTCAAGGCAAAGGATTCACATCAATTAAAGCTAGAATTACAAGTCAAGGAACAAGTTCTGATACTGGGAGAAGAATAAGTTCCGATACTGGTAAAAGGATAAGTTCTGGTGAACATCTGGAACTTAATGAAGAAATTTCAAAGGAGTTATTTCTTAAAGAAAATCCAGGAATGGACTTTGAGAGTCTCAAGAAAGAAGAAGCTAGACTCAAAGTAGAAGGTGTTAAGACAAAATCTAAAGCTTCTGTTGTTGAAAAGAAATTTCCAAGACCAAAGGGTATTGTGATAAAGGAAAGAACAAATTCTGAGGCAACCAAAGCCAAATCACAAGTGGAAATTGATCCAAGGTCCAAGGGAAAAGCAAAAGTTGATGAACCTGTAAAGGTTTATATGCCAGTGATGGATGAAGAAATAACTGATAATGAAGAAGATGCTAGTCTTACTCTGATTTCAAAGAAGATTTTTCAAATAACCTCTGACATGGCTCATGTTGTTCAGAGTCAAGATATAGTAAGTTCTGATATGACAGTGAAGCAAGCAACCTCTGACATAGCTCAAGTTGACTTGATATCAAAAGATAAGGAAAAGGAAACCTCTGACATTGCTCATGTTAAACCTTCAAAGATACTCCTACCAGGATTCACCAAAGCTAAACAGACTCAACCTTTGAAGACTGCAACAAGTGGTTTTGAAGCAAGAGTTGTTACAGGAAAGGAAGCAAGAGATAAATATGGTTGGGTAGTTCTGATGAAAGAAGAGTACACAACACTACCAATGATCCAACTTCCTTAAGTGAACCAGGTGTTGGAGCAACTCTTGAAAGATTAAATCGACTTGAATCTATACAAATGGTTTATCATACTTTTTGAAAGAACATATCTTGTTATATTTTATGACAGATGAGAGGGTATACCATATTAGGCAGAATGCTATACCACTGAAGTATTTTGAGGAACTGGAACATGTTCAATTCCTACTTCAAGTGAAAGACTGATTAACAGATAGTGCTGCAGGTTATTTAAAATCACAAATTCAAAGATAGAAGAAGCTTTATTCTGTAAAGTCTGACAGCACATACTGTCCCAAGTACAGAGATCACAGAGGTGATATTGTCGAGATGAAGCCTAACTCTGCTAAGATTATAACTACTTTTCTGGGTTATAAGGCTGTGGAATTCAATCTAGAGTCTGACAAGGCATATCTGATCAGACTAGACCAGGAGATAAGAAAAGCTAAGATAAAGGATCTCAGAGCAGCTATTTTTCAAACTGGTGAATATACAGCTGAATTGATAAATGCTAAAAGGAGGATGGTGAATGAACTTGAATATGCTGAGAGATGTTTGTTGAAGAACTATCTCAGAACAACTCCTGATATCAAAGAGATCAGAAATTGAAGCCGAGTCAAAGATCTACAACTGCTTAAATTATGATGTGTATACAGACTGAAGCTGTTATCAGACCTTAAGATGGTAAAGCTAAAAGGACTGTAAGTTGTAGTTATCTAGTCAAATTCTCATGCATTTGTACTTAATGTTTTTGACGTCATCAAATATCTGATGAACTTGTATATTATGCTAATTTACAAGTTGGGGGATATTGTTAGATATATTTGTGATGTCATGGCTAATATGATTTGTGTTAAGTTTTCAGATCCTACTTAACAGGACAAATCAGTACTTAACTGGAAATCAGCACTTTTACTGAAGACAGAACTTAAGATATCAGAAGATATTTATCAGGAGATAATATCAGGACTTAAGATGACTTTCAGATAAGACAGGCGGCTGATTGAAAGGAAAGAAGATCGAGACTAAGATAGGAAGAAATATGCATGAAGAAAGAATTCTATGAAGAATAGAATACTTGGAAGAAAAGATAACTAGTTGATATATTATTAGGAAGCAGAATTATATTCCATATCAATTAGAACATTATCTTATAACTGTGTAGTATATAAACACAGGCATAGGATTTACACTAAAAGTGTTATCATTATCGAAGTATTATTCTTTGTATCCCTAGCAGCTCTCGTGATAATTTGTTCATCACTGAGAGAGGACAGTTCCATATTATAACAGAGTTTATTGTGTTAAATAAAATCTGTGTTATGTTACTTGAGTTCTTTAATTCGATTTGATTGTAGTAAACACTGTATTCAACCCCCTTCTACAGTGTGTGTGACCTAACAATGCTCATCCCATAATTTGACTCCAACAGAAAGATTTAATTATGTGACTTTGCTCACTATAAGGTTTAGTCATAGTTGCATGACATCTAAGGAACGTTATGAATATAAAGTACATCATTAAGTTTGAATGAAATGAAACAAGTTCAAGTACACTACATGTCTAGAAAAATGATCTAACAACTACTCATTTCCATCCTTTGCCTTATGCAATGAGTCGTACGAGATTAGCCATCCCCCTTTGAAGCTTCTTGGCAATCCTAAAACGAAAAACTTCCACGTCTGAAGTATCCCAATGCAATTAGGCGAGATCATATCCTTGTAAGGAGTAGTTCATATACTTGCACACATGAAACCCGCAGTCTGAGTAGTTACCTTGCTTCGGCATTATATCCCAAAATATGCACTAAAGGCTCTTCCTTCAGGAAATTTGAATCCTTGCCCCCAAGGTAACGAAGCATACGTACAAGAACTCCAACCTAACACACAACATAAAAGAACAAGCAAGTGACATAATTAATAAGGAAATGCTTGAATATTATGATATAAATAGTGGTAGATGAACTAGTATTATGCACTCTTCTTCTTCAGGATTATTAGCGTTGTAGTTCATAGGATCAAGCACCATCACGCCCCAATTCTTCACTAGAAAATTCTATCAAAATCCAACAATTCCCATTCACGTTCACGGGAATAAAGATGAAGTCCACCTTGTTAATTAGTGGACCTCTCCCACAACTCCCCCAAGTAACAAAGAATCGAATGGTCTTTTGAGAATGGATAGATGAGGGTGCTGAGTAGTCCACATTCTTCGTCAAATTCATAAAAAGTGGATCCATGAAGTAGTAAGAAGGCACCCTCGCATACACACCCTATGCAGCTATGGATTCCTCACTATCATGCAACAACCACTGCATACATTGAACACACAATAATTGTAAAATATGGAAATTTCAATCTAAAAATAAATAAACTACAAAAAATGCAAGAAGGGTTAAAGATTATACCATATAAGCGTGTATGATCCTGTCATTTAGACATGCACGGGGTTGCAAACTCCACATAGTAGCATCATTCAATGACCACATAAGATCGTGGTTAACATGAACCCCAACAGGAAAACCTCCCCATTCTCAATCCCTCCTAATAGCATCCATATTCTCCCTCTTTAGCCTTTTATTTACCTCATACTTCTCTTCCACAGGGCGGCAAATATCCATCTTCTCGGCCCTTGATGGTTGTGACCCTAATGCAAATAGATACGGCTGTATAGGGGCGTGCAGCACATGCTATGACGGTTGTATCATGTCAACAATATCAGGCTCCCGGCCCCTCTAAGTATAGGCCTCATCGCCTCGGGACAGAGATGAACATGCTGGAACAACGGAGCCGTGTATGCCGGACCACTCACTTTCTGCATGAATCGGCAGTACGGGTCCATAACATAGGGGCAATCCTACTAAATTCCTCGTGATACTCAACGGGAATGGTGGTATTCATGCGTTGTAGAAATGCCAACTCCCTTCTATATTTGCATGGATTTTATAAAATACATTCAAATTATATTAAAATATGAACTACTATAACGCAAACGATGACAAGGTCAAATGCTATGGGCGAACAATGCAAATAACAAAAAATACTTACAAGTTCAAGTGCTTGGGAGTTGTTAAACAACTCCCTGGTGCTGTATTGTGGCTCTGGAACTGGATGTGGCTTCCCCACACGCATCTGGGCTATGTCTGAGTACCACTACATGTACCCCGTGTCGTCAACTGAGTATGACTGGCGAGCCACTATAACCTCCAGGTGCCAACCATATAGCCCACCAATAATAGGGATTGGACAAAGTCATACTCAATCCAAACTGTCTCATCACCCTATCAGATGGTTGGTACTTAACTACATCACAACATACTACTGCAACCCTGGCAAGCCCTAAGAAATGAGCCTCCCAATCCTTTATAGATATATCATGATCCCCATCTAAATCCTAATCAGAATCTGAATCCTCCTCCACCTCGTGATAGTGAGCATACATTGTCCATGTCACAATATCAGAAGCAACTCCATCAAACTCACCTCTATAATGTGGCAAGCTATGATGAGGCTCCAAGAACATCCCCATTTATAGGATCATCCGGAACATCCTCAAGCTTCCCTTTACCTTTCCCTCTATTTCCCCTACCCTTACTCTTCATCTCCTTCACCTTCTTCCCCTTAACCTCCTTCACCTCCTTCGCCTTCTTCCCCCTGACCTCCTTCACCTTCTTCCCTTTTTCCCCTTCTTCCCCTTAGGCTCCTCCTCAACCTCCGCCTCATCCCCCACGTCATCCTCGTGATCGACCACCTCATCAACCGGCATAGCCCAGAACTCAACAACTGGATATAAATCCTTGATAGGATCGAAAAAAGGTCTTTCAATCAAAAATCGCTCATATGACCACAACTGAAATAACCACATGCAATAATAAATCATTTTTCCCCCTTTTGTGTCGCATGCTCCAAACTCTTGTACAAATATGCAAGAACTGCAGATCCCCAAGACCATGTATGCATACCCTAAGTCTGTGGAGGTGTCTAATGTACCTCAGGTGCAAAATATTCCTACTAGTGGTAGGAAACAGAACAGAACCAACAACCACGAGTAAGTGTGTCAGTATATAGATAGAAATCTTCCTCGGATCAGGATTCGGATCAGCCATCCCATACCTCTAATACAACCATGTATACTCGATGCCTCCTCTAGTAAATGCCAGCTTCACCTCCTCATTTGTCATTGGATCAAACCAATGCCTCGCGAAGTACCTCACACTACTATCAAGATTGTCGCCAACTATCGAACGTCCATCAATATAAACCCAAGATATAGCCAACATCCTCGAGAGTCACTGTCATCTCCCCCTTTCTTATGAAGAAGGTATTTGTCTCAGGACGCCACACCTCCACAAGTGTCGTGATGAATCTCGCATTATTCTCCAACACCGCACCCGGATTTGCAAACACACCAAAATCAAGCCTATGCAACAACTCCTTCTGAGTATCAGACAAAGACGATTTACGAATATTCCTGTTCCCACAATAACACTTCAAATGACCCCACTCATGTCCCTCCCAAAAATCCACTCACATGATATTTATCATAAATAACGGTATGACTAACGGGACCCCGACAATATGTTATCCACCCTGAATATAAACATAAAAATAGTTTAATAAATTAATCATAAACAAGTGGACAAAATAATATAAGCAATCCCAACGACACTAATCCACAACCAATCTCAACCACATTGTGACAGTATAATCACAATAAAACTTATTCAACAGTTGTACAATGAGGTACATAAATTTTGAATAAAATACACCAAAATCACACAACCTTACATTCAAATTCCCAATAGTGAGACAAAAAAATTCCAATATAATACATTTTATCCGTGCAATAGACAAAATCAAATCATACCAACAGTAACCCAACTAAAATCAATACAAAATTAATTTGGAACCCGAATTATGCTTAACCCGTACATACAAACCGAATTAACAAAAATTACGAATGAAAATAATATAAACTAAGTGTATACGAACAAATATACATATAATTGTATGTATAATCCATTATATGAACATCAAACCAATTAGTTACACACAAATTGTGATTCATAAACTCTAACCCTAAGTACCCGAAATAATATCAAAATTAAAAAGAAATTACAAACGTTGAAGCAGAAAACAGGTTAAAATTGATGGAATCAATTGATGGAATCGATGAGTTGCAATCAAAATCTCCTTTAAATTGTCGCGAAATCATCTCAATATTAATTGAGAATCATTTTTTGTTTGAATGACTGATAAACATGTAGATTTTTAGGTTTAAACTGATTTTATGGCAATCCACGCTTATTATCCGCGGAAATAATTTAAGGATATTTTAGTCTTTACCTGTTTTCCAGTTAATATAAGCTAGGAGAATTTATAATTATGCCTCCTGAGTCAGAGTTTGTCGCTTAAATGCGGTTACCTTGGTTCACGTGGTTTGCAGGCTATTGCGTAAATGTTGAGTGACATTTATGACACTTTATTATGCTCTAATAAGCTTTGAATTGATGTATTTGTACTCAAGTTGTTAAGTGTTTTAACGTATTTTTGAGTATTTTTGCATTTCAGGCATTATCTAGGTAATCAGGTGAATTAACATTATTTTGGTGCTAATTTGGTGTTAAGGTGTTGTTGGAATAAAAGCTCGCGAAGACCGGCTCGAATCTGCAAGAAAAAAAAAAAGAAGTCAGTTTTTGCAAAAGCCTAGCGCGCCCGCGCTGATCAAGAGCGTGCCCGCGCCCGAAGTACAGAAAGCCAGCGTGCCCGCGCTGATCAAGCACGCGGCCGCGCCAGGTCGGGTTTTAGAATTCCTGTTTTGAATAGAAGACTGATTTTCTGGGGTTCTATGCGGATCAGGGATACTATATAAATAACTCTAGGTCATTTTTAATATTATTAAGCTATATCAAGCCAGAGACATATCAATGAGAGCCGTAAGAAGACCGTTTTAGCACGATTCAACGAAGCCGAAGAAGATCTTGTTTTTTCTTATGAATCTTTGTTTTAAGTTGTATTTGGATGCTAGTTTTCTTACTTGTGAACCTTAATCTTATTTTGCACTTGGTTTTAATTATTTGTTATAAAGACTATGTTTGTTATATCATGCTTTCATTGGAACCCACATTGATGATGAGTCCGATTATGGGCTAATCATTATCGTGGGGTTCTAGCGGATTTATTTATGGATTTCTTTAGTTGAATTATTTTGATGCCTTAGTATGTGGTGATTGTATGATATCCTAGTATTGGTTGTGCGTATTCGTCTTATGAGCGTCGCGAACTTATAAGATAGTGTGTTAATTATTAATGAAGCGAAAGTGAATTTAAGGATTTAGAACTTGCCATGCTAGCATAGGTTCATGTATTTGTTATGCATGATTCGTAGGTAATTTTAACCATCTTACTTGCCCTGTGTAATCAAGATAGATAACTTGTGCTTAAACCATTATGTTGTCAAATTCTATAGACATATAGGGTCTCAATATAATTGGTGTCTATTCACCTTGATCTCTTTTGTGGATGTCTGGTAGTATGGTACTCGTGCAATGAAAGTTGGCGTTTATCAGTTTCGTGTTGTCTGATTAGTGTGATCACCAGTGCATGCTAAGTTTGAGAACAACAAGGCTATTGAATGAAGTATTTAATGAAGTTAGAATCTCATGTTTATCATATATATTAATTTAGTCAATATTAATCTCGTAGATATAATTGTTAGTTAATTCTTAGTTATAAATAACCTCAATTTGTTATCTTCTTAGCATTGAATAATAACCATACATTGTTGCTTAAGTGCATGAATTAATTAGTTAACCAATACAGTCTCTATGGGAACGAACTAAAAAAGATTCTATACTACTTGCGAACTAGTATACTTGCGTGTATTATTAACGCGTGTTTAGCGACTACCAAGTTTTTGGCGCTGCTGTCGGGGACTGCAGTGTTAATTTATAGTTTATGTGCTTTCCATCAGTGGTCGTTAAAGTTCATTAACTTGGACATTCTTACTTATCTGTTTCCTTGTCTTATTTCACGTACTCTAGCGAGGGGGTATGCATACGCGTTCGCGTACTCGTAAGAGAACACTGGATAAAGCCGAGGAAGAAATTGTGGTAGTTCGTAAGGAAGTTTTCGAGGAAGAAAAGAAGGTAGAATAAGAAGAAGAGAAAGTTGAAGAACCAGCTTTAGTAGAGATGGGTGATCAAGCAGAAAATCCTAAGGCTTTGATGGACTATTCTCAGCCTAAGATTAATGACATTCAGTCAAGCATCATCAGACCAGCCATCAGGGCTAACACTTTTGAGATTAAGTCAAGCATGATTTAGATGATACAGAACTCAGTTCGGTTTGGGGGTTCTCCTACTGAAGACCCCAACATGCACATCAGGGATTTCATCGAGATCTGCGACACCTTCAAGTTTAATGATGTGACTGAAGATGCTATCAAGCTATGCCTCTTCCCATTCTCTCTGATGGACAAAGCTAAGTGCTGGTTACACTCTCTACCAGCAGGGTCTATCACCACTTGGGAGGATCTTGCAAAAAAGTTTCTCACTAAATTCTTCCTCATCGCGAAGGCTGCTGCAATCAGGAATGCTCTTACCCAGTTTGCTCAGCAAACAGGAGAATCTCCGTGTAAGGCTTGGGATTGATATAAGGAGATGCTAAGGAAATGCTCAACACAATAAACTCTGTTACTATATGAAACTGTCCTCTCTCAGTGATGAAAAAATTATCACGAGAGCTGCTAGGGTTACAATAAATAATAACTTCGATTATGATAACACATATAATGTAAACCCTATGTATGTGTTTATATACTACAAAGTTACAAGATAATCTCTAATTAATATGAAATATAATTATGCTTCCTAAAATATATCAACTAGTTATCTTTTCTTCCAAGTATTCTATTCTTCATATAATTCCTTCTTCATGCATATCTCTTCTTGCGTTTGTCTTGATCTTCTTTCCTTTCAATCAGCCACCTTCCTTGTCTGAAAGTCTCCTTAAGTCCTGATATCATCTCCTGATAAATATCTCCTGATAACTTAAGTTCTGACAACTTAAGTTCTGACTTCAGTATAAGTGCTGATTTCAAGTTAAGAACTGATTTGTCCTATTAAGTAAGATCTGAAAACTAAACACAAATCATATTAGTCATGACATTATCAAATATATCTAACAATCTCCCCCAACTTGTAAATTAGCATAATATACAAGTTTAACAGATATTTGATGATATCAAAAACATTAAGTACAAATGCATGAGAATTTGACTAGATAACTACAACTTACAGTCCTTGTAGCTTTACCATCTTTAACTTCTGATAACAGCTTCAGTCTGTATACACATCATAATTTAAGCAGTTGTAGATCTTTGACTTGGCTTCAATTACTGATCTCTTTGATATCAGGAGTTGTTCTGAGATAGTTCCTTAAAAGACTTCTCTCAGCATATTCAAGTTCATTAATCATCATCCTTTTAGCATTCTTCAATTCAACTGTATCTTCACCAATTTGAAAGATAGCAGCCCTGAAATCATTTATTCTAGCTTTCCTTATGTCCTGATCTAGTCTGATTAAATATGCCTTCTCAGACTCAAGATTGGATTCCACAGCCTTATAACCCAAAAAAGTATTTATAATCTTAGCAGAGTTAGGCTTTATCTCCACAATATCACCTTTGTGATCTCTGTACTTGGGACAATATGTGTTGTCAGACTTTACAGAATAAAGCTTCTTCTGTCTCTGAATTTGAGTCTTCAAATAATTTTGAGCACCATCTGTTTATCTGTTCTTTACTTGAAGTAAGAATAGAACATATTCCAATTCCTCAAAATACTTCAGTGGTATAGCATTCTGCCTAATATGGTATACCCTTCCATCTGTCATAAAATATAACAAGATGTGTTCTTTCAAGAAGGTATGGTAAACCATCTATACAGATTGAAGCTGATTCAATCTTTCAGGAGTTGCTCCAACACCTGGTTCACTTAAAGAAGTTGGAACATTGGTTGTGTTCTGTATTCTTCTTTCATCAGCACTACCCAATCCAGATTTATCTTTGGCTTCTTTTCCTGTAACAACTCTTGCTTTAAAACCACTTGTTGCAGTCTTCAAAGATTGAGTCTGTTTAGCTTTGGTGAATCCTGGTAGGAGTAACTTTGAAGGTTTAACATGAGCAATGTCAGAGGTTTCCTTTAACTTATCTTCTGATATCAAGCCAACTTGAGCTATGTCAGAGGTTGCTTGCTTTAGTGTTATATCAGAACTTACTATATCTTGACTCTGAACAACTTGAGCCATGTCAGAGGTTGTTTGAGAAATCTTCTTTAAAATCAGAGTAAGATTAACATCTTCATCAGATATTTCTTCATCCATGAATGGCACATAAACCTTTATAGGTTCAACAACTTTTTCTTTGCTCTTGGACCTTAGATCTATCTCCATTTGTGATTTGGCCTTGGTTGCCTCAGGATTTGTCCTTTCTTTTATCACAATGCCTTTAGCCTTAGGAAGTTTCTTTTCAACAACAGAAGCTTTAGATTTAGAGTTGACTTTTTCTAACTTAAGTCTAGCTTCTTTTTCCTTTAGACTCTCAAAGTCCATTCCTGGATTTTCTTTCAGAAATAACTATCTTGAAATTTCCTCATAAAGTTCCAAATGTTAATCAGAACTTATCCTTTTACCAGTATCAGAACTTATTCTTCTCCCAGTATCAGAACTTATTCTTTGACTTGTATTTACAGCTTTACTTGATGAAAAACCTTTACTTTGACCATGACCTCCACCCATTCCAGAGTTTCCCTGGTCATCTTTTCCATCATCCTTTTCCTTCAGTGTCTTAACATTTTTGCATTTGGACTTAATTACTTTCTCCCCCTTTTTGGCATCAGCAGGTAAAAGAAGAGAGAGAAGTAATTCCACTAAGGATTGGATTTTATTGAGTTGAGATTGTTGAGAAGCTTGATTCTTCAAAATTTCATCAATCTGAGCCTGTTGCTTCTCCTGAGTTTTCTTAATGTACTCAACTCTGTTAAAGGTAGGTTTGAAAAACCTTTTCTTGTCCAGTTTGACAAGCATATCTTGCTGATTAATGGATTCTTGAATCTTGTCTACCTTGGCCTGAGTTATAGATTGTTGACCTTGAAGGTGCCTTGTACTTAGTGTAGTAACTCTGAGCTGTGTCTTGAAATCATCATTGACTAACATCTCATCAGCTTTGGTCAAGTGATCAGCAAGTATGGTTGAAGAAGGAACAAAATCAACTTTGTTCCATTCCTTAGTCCATTCCTGTCCTCTAGGAGTTTCACTCCAAGGTACTGGTGCATCTCCTCTAACAAACTTTTTAACAAGATCAGCTTTTGAAGGAGCTTGTGGAGGTGCATGTCCAGATGGACCAGCTGCATCAGCATCTACATTGGCAGCAGCTTCACCAGTAAGTTCAATATTAGCAGTATCAGAACTTATAGAATCAGCATCATCAGCATCCTTTGATAAAAGAATAGTATGAAAGGCTATTGAGGCTTCAACATCATCCGCTAAGTGCTGATCTCCAACTAAGTTCTGATCAACATCCATATCCTGATGCTCACCTAAAATCTGATCTTCAGTATCTAGATGCAAAGAAGGTGTTGTAGGCAATTCTGGATTAAAATCAGCATCAAGAATTGGTGTTATTGGTGGATTGATCTTAGTTGATGGAGCTTCTAAGTACAAAACCTCAGGTAGAATCAGATTATGAATATCAATCTCAGCACTTGTACTTGGGTCATCAGTATGAGATTTTTGAGCTGATTCAGCAGTAGGAAGTAATTCAATTACTATAGGTTCTGTTGGGATCAGAGATTCCTGACCCCCTTCCTTAGCTGCTTCTTCCAGAGTTTCTTCGGAGTGTGATGATACACTGACAGCTCTCCTGGCTCTTTGCTTTTTAAGTCTCTTTGCAGAACTAGAGACTTTGGGAGTTTCATCATCAGAATTTAGCTTTCTAAGCCTTTTTAGGGGCCTAGAACTCCCAATTTCCTTATCCTTCTGAGAAGAGACCTTTCAGCTTCTACTCCAACAGGTTCAGACATTAGAACCTGTTCCTCAGTGTCTAACTCATCTCTCAAAACAAGTTTCCTTCTCTTCAGTTGAGTCTGAGGTACTGTCTTAGTCCTCTTGGGTTTGGAAGATGAAGGTTTCACAGGATGTGCTGATGGTGAAGGTTGAGATGTCTGTGATGGTTTAAAATATGTCCAGATGGAGGGTTGAGTAGGTTGAGGTTGAGAAGTTTAAGGTATAGTTGTGGTATGTTCTGATGGCTGTTGTGGTGGCTGAGATGTGCTGGTGGGTTGAACATTAGGGTAAACAGATGTGTAGGTTTGAGGATCAGCATTTACCATGATCTATTTTACAGACTGAGGTATCTGTAAGGGTCTAACCACTTGTTTCTTATTGTCAGCATTTAACAAATCATTAAAAGCCCTTTTTGCAAGCTTAAAGGTTGGAGTTAAATCAGTGGTAGGTTGGGGTTCATCAGCACAATAAAAATTATATATAAGCTGACAGAATCAAGCAAAGTATACTACATTCCTATCCTCTATCATCCTATCCCCTATGAAACCTAGCACAGCACTTGCAAAATCAAAGTGAGTTTGATGAATAAGAGCATACCCGATTTGCTGACTCATGATGGGAATAGCATCAAAGTTGGAGCACTTATTGGTGAATGCCTTAGTGATACAATCGAAGAAAAAGCTCCATTCCTTCCTGATATTTGCTCTTTTTAATTGTCCAAGATTTCCTAAACTTTTCTCATAGCCCAAACTGGCCATGAGCTGTTGTATGCCAAGAGCTCCGTCAATCCGCTGTTCGGGTTGGCTCCTCGCAGTTCTCCCTTTAACAGGGTCCTCCACTGTTGAGAATGTACAGCCTTCTGGTAAGTGAAGAGCTTTACGAACTGCTTCAGGAGTAAACACATGCTCAACATCATTTACTTCAAATACTATACTTGGAGTACCAGTAGCACCACCATCATCAAAATGCCCAGTTAGTACTTGTTGGCTTGAAATAGTTTGAGGTTGGGTCAAAGCATACCCAATCTCACTATTTGCTAAGAAATCTTGCACAAAGTGCAAATCTGATGGAGCTTCATCCTTGTTCAAGATTGCAGCATAGTTGTTTGGTACAAACTTGGCTCCATCAACAATTATATCCTTGGGTGCCATGAGAAATAAGTGAGAAATAAAATTGCCTGTAAGGTGTTTGATAAAATGTCTGTAAAGAAACCGTCAGAAAAAAGTGAGAGAGAATAAGAAAAGAGAGAGAGTAGAATAAAAAATGAAAATGAAAGATTTAAAAGTCTTTTATCTCTTTTACTTAGACACCCCACGTGACAGCAGTTAATAAGGAGTGGAACAGACCTTTACACATGTCAGACATGCAGTGGTTAAGGCAAAAGTTAATGGGTACGGTAAATAAGCAATTATTACTCTGTACGTTCAGTTTTAAAAAAAATGTTCCCACTAAATAAATGATTATTACTGCTTTATCTCTCATAAACCAATATTCTGAAAAAAAATATGACAGTTGAGGTAATGACCAAAAATAAACCAAGTAAATAAATACTGCCACGTCAGCATCAGAACTTGATTATTATCAGGATTTAAAAGTCATCAGAATATGGCTTCTTAACTCGAAAAGTGAAAGTTTTATTCCTGTAATTCTTCACACAAGTACTGATATGGTTTCATCAGAACTTAATCATCAAAACTTCCATCAGAACTTGTCCTCAGAATTTATGCAACTGACACTTAAACTGTTCATCTAAAATAACATTTATCACCACAGTAATTTTCATCATTCATATGAAGTGTATGTGTGTGCATTAAGCTAAATAGAAAACAAAGAGTAAAGTCTGATTCACTTCAGTACATCTTAGAAATAAGGCATAACTAGGAACTTTGCTTAAAATCTGTCATTTTTCTGAAGTAGACTATAGAATGAGTTCATGCATGAGTCCGCCTCAACTGTTTTGTGCTCATTTTATGCATCTTTTGAAATTCCTTTTTATAGTGGCTTCTCAATGTAAGTGAGTCACAACTGTTTATCAGAATTTATGCTATTATCAGAGTATTTCTCCAGTAATCATAGAGTGTGAAAAGTCACCAAGAAAATTTTATTTTGATTTTCTAATGCATATTACTTAATACCAGCAATGCACTTGGGTCTTCCCTTCCACATTTTTACTCTAGATCTCAAAGGAGTACCTGATTTTTATTTCTTTTCTTTTTCTTTTGATAAGTGAGGCTTATCAGCACTTAGTACATTCACCAGATTTACTAACATCAGAACTTAACAGATAAGAAACATTATTCTAGTTTTTGACTTAGTAATAAGATACACAAAGTAAACTTAACAAAACTCAATATCAGAATTTGCTTGTGTTAAAAGATTTCCACATAAATAATTAGTTCATACATGGGATCTTTAGTATATTAAAGATTACTAGGTCAGCATCTAGCATAATTATCCTCAATGGATTGAATAGTCACAGAAACAGTCATATCACTATCAGAGTTTAGAAATTCACATCAGACAACAATCAGCACTTAGAAAATTTCTAATTAAGCACATAATACACAAAGATAGTAATATCTGTAAATACTGATCATAAAGTCTGATATATAAGAACATAAACTAAGCAGATTTAGAGAAAGAACCTAAAACCATTCCAAGTTCATTTACCAATCTTGTAAAAGTAGCTTCATACAGTGGTTTTGTGAAAATATCTGCTAGTTGTTGATCTGTTGGAACAAAATGCAATTCCACTGTACCTTCATCCACATGTTCCCTTATGAAGTAGTACCTAATGCTGATGTGCTTTGTCATTGAGTGTTGAACATGATTACATGTCATAGCAATAGCACTTTGATTATCACAGTAAATAGGAATTTTAGAAAATTCTAACCCATAATCCAGTAACTGATTCTTCATCCAAAGAATTTGTGCACAACTGCTTCCTGCAGCAATGTATTCTGCTTCTGTAGTTGATGTGGAAATTGACTTCTATTTCTTGCTAAACCAAGAAACTAATCTTCCTCCAAGAAATTGGCAACTTCCACTTGTGCTTTTCCTTTCAATTTTGCATCCTGCAAAATCTGCATCTGAGTAACCTATTAGCTTAAAGTCTGATTCTCTAGGATACCACAATCCCAGGTCAGCTGTACCCTTAAGGTACTTGAAAATTCTTTTCACAGCTGTTAAGTGAGGTTCTCTTGGATCTGCTTCAAATCTTGCACAAAGACAAGTAGCATACATGATATCAGGTCTACTTGCAGTTAGATAGGAGTGGATGCACTTGAACAATCTTGCATTCCAAATTTCTTCAACAAATTTCTGGTGTACTTAGATTGACAAATAAAAGTTCCTTCTTCATTCTGCTTGACTTGAAGGCCCAGAAAAAAGCTGAGTTCTCCCATCATACTCATTGATATCTTGACTACATCAGCTTGGCAAACTTTTTACAAAGTCTGTCATTTGTAGAACCAAAAATGATATCATCAACATATATCTGCACCAAAAGTAAGTCCTTTCCATGGTTGAGATAAAATAATGTTTTATCAATAGTCCCTCTGTTAAATCTACTTTCTAGAAGAAATTGAGCTAGTGTCTCATACCATACTCTTGGAGCTTGCTTAAGGCCATAAACTGCTTTGTCAAGTCTGTAGATATGATTAGGAAATTTTGAATCTACAAAACCTGGAGGTTGTTCAACATATACTTCCTCTTCCAGTTCTCCATTGAGAAAAGCACTTTTCACATCCATTTGAAAGACTGTAAACTTTTTGTGAGCAGCATAAGCCAAAAATATCCTTATGGCTTCCAATCTAGCAACTGGTGCAAATGTTTCATCATAATCAATTCCATCCTGTTGAGAATATCCTTTTGCAACCAGCCTTACTTTATTCCTTGTAATTATGCCATCACTATCAGTTTTGTTTCTGAACACCCACTTTGTACCAATAACAGATCTGTTCTTTGGTCTTGGCACTAGGGTCCAGACTTTATTTCTTTCAAATTCATTTAACTCTTCCTGTATTGCTTGCACCCAATCAGCATCTTGAAGAGCTTCTTCCACTTTCTTTAATTCAGTCTGAGAGACAAAAGAGTGATAAAGACATTCATTTGATGTAGCTATCCTAGTTTTGAAACCTGCATCAGGATTTCAAATAATTAAGTCAGGTGTATGTGCTTTGGTCCACTTCCTTGCAGATGGAAGATTTTCTCTAGAACTGGATGCTCCCCATGATCCATGCTGTCTTCATCAACATTTTCTGATGCTCCCCCTGAAATTATGCTCTCTGAGTTGGATCCTTCAGAATTTGAGTTTCCAGAATTATCAGCACTTGGCCCATCAGAACTTGATGAATCAGAACTTGAAGAGCCTGTTGTAGGTTCTGATACTTCTTGAAATGTGGTTGTATCTTCAGTATGCTCCCCCTGCACAGGTGCATCTTCCTTTGGCGTAGTCACCACAGTTTCAATAACATCAGAGTTTAATCCATCAGAGTTTGCTGTATCAGGATTTAGACTATCAGGATTTACAATATCAGAATCTAAAACTTCATTCTCAAATCTCAGCTGATCATGATCATTGAAATATTCAAGTCCTGTAATCTTCTTATCATCAAAAGAGACATTGATAGATTCCATGACAACCCTTGTTCCTAAATTGTAGACTCTGAAGGATTTTGTGGAAAGTGGATATCCAACAAAAATTCCTTCATCAGCTTTTAGATCAAATTTGGATAGCTGTTCAGGATGAGTCTTAAGAACAAAACACTTGCATCCAAATACATGAAAATACTTCAGATTTGGCTTCTTTTTCTTCACCATCTCATATGGTATTTTTCCATGCTTGTTAATGAGTGTTGCATTCTGAGTAAAACAAGTAGTCCGCACAGCTTCATCCCAAAAGTAGGTTGGCAACTTTGCTTCATCAAGCATAGTTCGTACAGCTTCAACAACTCCATTTTGTTGTGGAGTTCCAGGAGCAGAAAATTCATGCTTTATTCCATGGTCTTTGCAGAACTCTTCCATGATCAAATTCTTGAACTCAGTGCCATTATCACTTCTTATGATCTTCACAGAATCTTTGACCAATTTATCCAGTTGCTTGACATGATCAATCAAAATAGATGCAGTTTCACTTTTTATGTGTAAGAAATACACCCATGTGTATCTGGTGAACTCATCCACTATGACCATAGCATATTTCTTCTTTGCAATAGACATGACATTCACTGGACCAAATAGATCAACTTGTAGTAGGTGATAAGGCTCAAGAATTGAAGACTCAGCCTTGCTCTTGAATGAAGATTTTCTTTATTTTGCCTTTTGACATGAATCACAAAGGCCATCAGGAGCAAATATTGATTTTGGCAGTCCTCTCACAAGATCTTTCTTGACTAGTTCATTTATATTGTTGAAATTTAAATGAGAGAGTTTCTTGTGCCAACTCCAGCTTTTTCAATTGATGTTCTACTTAACAGATAAATTGCAGAACCATCAGTACTTGTTGAAAGCTTGGCTTCATAAATGTTACCATGCATGTATCCTTTTAGAACAACTTTGCCTGTAGATTTGCTTACAATTTCACAGTGTTCTTCAAAGAAATCCACATGATAACCTATGTCACAGATTTGACTAATACTGAGCATATTGTGTTTAAGTCCTGAGACCAGAGCTACTTTTTCAATGATGACATTCCCCAGATTGATATTGCCATATCCCAAAGTTTTTTCCATGTTGTCATCTCCATAAGAAACACTTGGGCCAACTTTCTCCACAAAGTCTGATGGCAGGGCTTTATTTCCAGTCATATGTCCTGAACATCCACTGTCCAGAACTAGGATGTTTTTCCTGTTGCCCTGCAATCACAAAGACCACTAATGATTAGTTTTAAAGACCCAGACTTGCTTGGATCCTTTGGCCTTATTAAGTTTGTTAACATTTGCAGCAGATTTAGCATCAGAATTTATGTTGACAGTTTTCTTATCAGCATTTACAGTATCAGACTTTGCATCAGAACTTACACTAGAAGGAATAATGTTAACTTTCTTTAAAGAAGGTTTTATTTGATAATAATCATAGTACAAACTATGATATTCCTTACAAGTATAAATGGAATTCCATAAACTACCACAATGAAAACAAGGATTTTGTGACCTATATCTAACAGACTGGCTCTTAACTCCTGACTTTGAAGGTAAGGAGTTTATGTTCTTATTTTTCCTGCAAAAAGAAGCCAAATGGTTAGAATTTCCACAGTTATAACATTTCTTTCTAGGAGCATTAGGAACAGGCTTATAATCAGTACTTTTATTCACACCTTCCTTTCCATTCCTATTTTTCTTAGGTGGCTTTACCTTGTTTACATTCTTAACATCTTTCAGCTTGTGCTTAAGCTGCTACTTTGTCATTAAGCCTATGTTTACTTCAGTTGGCTTACCCTGTTTTGGTTTGTCAGAAGTTAATTTCTCTTTAACTTCTAATTTATCAATATCAAACTTTACAGCTACAAACTTAACAGGATTTACCTTTGGCTTTTGTTTAACAACTATAGGCTCAATCTCTACTGTAATAACCCCAAAATTTTGGACTTTTTGTAACCCTTATGAATAGTGATTTTGCTGATTATGCTGAATAAGAAAACTTTTCATACCACACTTTGTAGGGGTTCTTTTATTGTTATTCTGAGATCTTATTAGTACTCTATATGGTATATAAGTGTATGTGAAGATCGTCAGAATCCAAATTCGAACACTTTGATTTTTCCCGAAAATCCACCAGATACCGAAAGAATTGAGTATAAGGTAACAAGATAAAAAAGATTTAAATTCAAGGATTATAAGAGAGGATCATAAAAGGAACAAATGTATTGAGAAAGGTTAAGGGAACCCAAGTAACAAGATCCCGGGTATGATCCCTCAAATGATAAATGAAAACGAAAGTTAAGCGAACTGTATAACAGATCAGCGATCATTAGCCAAGTAATTAGGAGTTAATCAAAGAGGTTAGTGATGATGATGTCATCACACCAACAAAAAGAAGACAAGTGTGGGAAGATGACATAAGAGGATGACATAAGCATGACACAATGGGAAGGAATTGTTGGTTGATTATAAGCCACACAAATTTTACCATGGTAAAAGGTTAATTAACAACAAAAACAAAGCAACCAAGCAAACACATTCATTTCTCTTCCCCCCATCTCCTTGCTCACGGTTTTTTGAAGAAAAACAAGAAGAAAAATTTCCAAACCCAAGCTCCACTCAATCATAGTTCAAGAGGTTTGTTTCTTTGGATCCTATATTTCATAACTAAGAAGAGCAAGTAGTTTGAGTGCTTGAATCAAAGGTTTTCTATGTCAAACAAATCATTTTAGTTTAGGGTGAATAGTAAGTTTCAAGAACAAATTTTTGATTCTTGACTTTATTTGTAAGGTCAAGGTAGCTTAAGCATAGATAAAGGCTTCCATGGGCATTCCAAGGATCTTTCATGGATTAAAAGCTTCAAGGAAGGTATAAAAATTCAAACCCTAGTTTTACTTTGAATATTTAGGAGTGGTTTTGATTAATATAGTTCATGAGAAGCATGATGCTTGTGTGTTTAAAGTTTGGTTGTGTTTGTAGCGATTTGGATGATTGAATCTTGTTTATAGTTAATGAAACTTAAGTATAAGCTTTTAGTTCATGATTGAGAGTAGTATAAATTGGAAATCTTGAGATGTTGGGGCTGTTGTAGTAGAGTATGGACGGAGTTTGGTTGTAGTAATGATTGTGGGATTGATTGTGGATTGATTTGGAGTTGTACAAATTTGGTAATCGCGTAAACATAGTTGTCGTAATACCCGATTTACCTTAGACTGCTTTTGTTCTTAACATCAGGACCCGTGAACTCACTGTTAGGTTTTGACCATTGCCATGATTAGATAGTTCATGTTACGAGCTTCTTTTTGATATGTGGTTCTCTTAAATCCGATGTACGGTTTAGGGGAAACGACCGTTTTAAGTAACGGCGTTTCACGACCGAACCATTACCCCTCGCCTTACTTTGAAACCTTGGTTAAGGCCCTTAAATGGCTAATGGTAATATGAAACAATTCTGTAAAGTGTATTAGGCAGTTGGTAGGGTACTCGCGAAAGAATCGCCTTAAAATTCCTAATGGTTAATTTATCAAAAATGGTGGAGTCGAGGGTACTCGAGTGACTTAAGTGAATCGTTAAGCGCGAAAGCGAACGTTAGGGTCTAATTGGTTAAAGTATAGATTCTTAAGCGACTTTGATTTAATTTTAAATTATATGTTGTTTATAAGTTACCAGACTCATCCCAGGACTTTTATCACCCCCAGTAGATCAGGCAAGTTTTCTACCCGTTATACTGTTGTTGTGATGTAAATATATGTATATGCATTATCTTGTGATAAGTGCATGATTCTTATTAGCATATGTTGCAATATATTGGAGCATGCTGATATGGTATATATGCATGTCTGTTTCGTAATTTGATATCTAATTGTTGAATCAAATGCTTATTAGTTGCATAATACATATGCTAGAGATAAGCAGTAGTTGCGTATACCCTTAGTACAGGGGACCCAAAGGTGAACATTTTCTAAACCGGGAGTCGATGTTCCCGAGTATAATATATATATATATATATATATATACCATGTCTTAGTCTTAGTCTTACTATATTACTCTCCCTACTATTTCTATTAATATTTGTTGGTCCTATTACGTCCTTTTTGGTATCAGAGCCATAAGGGAGTTGTATTATTGTTGTCTACTGTATCTCTGTTCTCAGTTCTTAAACTTTTGTAGTTAAGCCTTTGCCGAGTCGTTTTGCCTAGTTTATCGGTTATAAGTCCATAGGAGGCAGTAAACCCGTTTTTCTAGGATTGTAAGCAAAAGCTTAGCCTACGTCTTTTTTGATCTCAGAACATGGATTCTGTATTCTGCAGAACTACATCTCTTTCAAACTCTTCCACTAGTACGTTAGATTCAAGAAATATTACACATAGTGCCGAAACCAACGTCAAAAACCTCCAAAAAGTAATAGAGCGTTGGGACATCCCAAAAATCCCCAAAAGCCAAGTTTATGATACAAAATGGTATAGTTCAAGTTCTTCCATCAAAACCGAAGAAAGGGACATACACCTATCAAAATCATTCGAAACAATTCACCTTCTCACCAAAAGTTCCCTAGAAAAACTTGCAAAATCATACAATTACATCCATATAGGTTTAGTCCAAGTCGGAATTAAGCCCTTAACCAAAGAAGGATTAGACACCTCAATACTAGCCATTTTAAGAGATGCTAGATTCCTTGAGTTCAATGACTCTCTATTAAGTTCCATAGAATCAAGTCTATGCAACGGACCCATCTCTTTTAGTTGTTATCCAAATTTATCCATTTCTCTTAAAGACAGGAATGTTATCCATAGCATGACACTCCAAGTTAAAACTCACAACTATAAAATGTTAGAAGGATCAATTCCAGTGGCTTTAATCTTTCGAATTCATTACAAAGCAATAATGTCCATTGGAGATGATGGGCATAAAAATGCTTTCGTCAAAGGAGAAACCATCCTTTTCCAAACTGACCTTTCAAGGTCTAACACAGTTATTCCTCGATCCATAAAATGGCAGGACATTTAACTTCCCACTGAATGGGTTTTAGAAGGAGTAGCTCGCCCTAGATTACCGGAAAGATTAGAACCAAATACACAAATACACCAAGTTCACCAAGATGATAATGGAAGAGTCACTCTTGCACTTGATCGATCATCCCGAACCTCTTTTATTAGTTCTCGATATTCCGATGCTTCCTCAAGAACCTTAGAAAAGATTTCTCAAATCCCTTCTATCAATAACACTACCTCAAAACCAAGATACTCTACATCAGATATACCCAATACCTCTATGAGTGGTGTAGATTATTCTTCCAATATACCTCACCCATTCTATACACAAAGTCAATTACCACCAAACCAAAACACGGTTTCCCCTTCCTCACCAACATCCCCAACCTTTTCTGCTGTAACTGAGAATATGGGAATGCCAAGTGAACTAAATGTAATTGAAATAGAGTTCCAAATCAATAAAACTTTTCTCCGTGAAGAGTTCTACTCTCCCCAAAACACTGAAAAAAGAAATTGGTTTTTTACCAACTTCAAAGAACAAAAGACACAAATTCAAGAAATTTATTATGAATTTCTTAACCAAAACAAAATCCAAATGATATTCTTTGATTGGTTGGAAATTTACTTCTCTGACCAAAACTTATTTTTTCCATTCACAAATTACCTAAACCCCATCACTCGAAGCATGAGCCAAAAACAAAAATAATGGGAAACAACCAGCAGAACTATAGAATCACACCACCCACCTTTTAGAAATGTCACACTAACAGTTCATAGTGAAAAAATCGAGGCACACCCCATCGAAAGACCAGATGATGAC
Source organism: Apium graveolens (assembly GCF_009905375.1). Classification (NCBI taxonomy): domain Eukaryota; kingdom Viridiplantae; phylum Streptophyta; class Magnoliopsida; order Apiales; family Apiaceae; genus Apium; species Apium graveolens. The sequence goes on along the minus strand of NC_133650.1, from coordinate 227,433,283 downwards.
ATACTAAAAAATACTAGGAATACAATCCTTGCTGTTAGATACACAAACACCCACCTAAATAGCATAGGAAGTCAATTAAACCGGATAGAAGACCGGATTCAAAAAACAATAGATTTACCCAAAAGTATTAATAATCAAGAACCCATATTTAAGCCATACCAAGTTTCTAGACAAAGCCAACAACAAATTCAAACAAATAGACCAGAATTCGTTAAAGCCATCAAAGACCATCTTAGCAGACTTGAGGCTTCCTCTTCCACAACCCAAATAGCTGCTGACAGTGTTTCATCTAAACAACTAAATGTCATACATCATGACTCAGATGAAGATGCTTTCATACCCCAGGTTCATGACCTCCGACAAATGATTCCAAAATTCACAGCCCCAGACATTGGAGTTAAAAATAGACCTGAAATTTTAACCCAGTCTAAATTCAATGCATCATCTGTTTATGAATGGAATATAGATGGAATGTCTGAATATAATATTCTAAATCATTTACAACAAATGACCATGGCAACCAATGCTTATACAACCCAAATAGGAACCCCAGACAAAGCTATAGCCGAATTACTCATAGCAGGGTTCTCTGGCCAATTAAAAGGTTGGTGGGACTATCACCTTACCCCTGAAAATCATCTTGAAATCCTAAATTCCATTAGGGAAGATGAAGAGGGAAAACCCATTTTTGATGAACAAGGAAACCCTATCCAAGGAGCAGTCACACAACTCATTCTAGTCATAACACACCACTTCATTGGTGACCCTTCTCACCTGAGAGATAAAAATGCTGAGCTTTTACATAATCTCAAATGTAAAAAACTTAGTGATTTCCAAAGATATAAAACTACTTTCCTCACCAGAGTCATGCTCAGAGAAGACTCGAACCATGCAAATTGGAAAGAAAAATTCTTAGCCGGACTTCCAACCTTACTCGGTGAAAGAGTTAGAACCTCTTTAATAACTGAACACGGAAGCCTGATACCTTACAAAAACCTGACATATGGCCAACTCATAAGCCAAACACAACGAGAAGGCCTAAAGATTTGTCAAGATTTAAAACTCCAAAGACATCTCAAATGGGACCGTAAAAGCGGTTTTATATCTATCTTTTGGGTGGATTTGAATTACCACCAAACCAAAACACGGTTTCCCCTTCCTCACCAACATCCCCAACCTTCTCTGCTATAACTGAGAATATGGGAATGCCAAGTGAACTAAATGTAATTGAAATAGAGTTCCAAATCAATAAAACTTTTCTCCGTGAAGAATTCTACTCTCCCCAAAACACTGAAAAAAGAAATTGGTTTTTTACCAACTTCAAAGAACAAAAGACACAAATTCAACAAATTTATTATGAATTTCTTAACCAAAACAAAATCCAAATGATATTCTTTGATTGGTTGGAAATTTACTTCTCTGACCAAAACTTATTTTTTCCATTCACAAATTACCTAAACCCCATCACTCGAAGCATGAGCCAAAAACAAAAACAATGGGAAACAACCAGCGGAACTATAGAATCACACCACCCACCTTTTAGAAATGTCACACTAACAGTTCATAGTGAAAAAATCGAGGCACACCCCATCAAAAGACCAAATGAAACACTAACTGTTTCTATTAATATTTGTTGGAATTTGTTGTTGGCTTTGTCTAGAAACTTGGTATATTTGTGTGTTTGGTTCTAATCTTTCCGGTAATCTAGGGCGAGCTACTCCTTCTAAAACCCATTCAGTGGGAAGGGAAATGTCCTGCCATTTTATGGATCGAGGAATAACTGTGTTAGACCTTGAAAGGTCAGTTTGGAGAAGGATGGTTTCTCCTTTGACGAAAGCATTTTTATGCCCATCATCTCCAATGGACATTATTGCTTTGTAATGAATTCGAAAGATTAAAGCCACTGGAATTGATCCATTTCTCTTATTTTCGATTATTCAAATAAAGATCGTGCTTTCTATAAGTATATATTTGGTTATTTAATATTCATTTCAAGTATGAGTTTTAAAACCTCTACTTCAATTATTTTTATAAAGATTATTCTTTATGGGAATATTATTTAAATAATAATATTCAGATATTTTTTATTATATTGGGACTTATTTTATTTTATTAAATCAGCATTACTCCAAACATTCTTAAAAATGTTTTCAAGTCTTCAAAATGATTTTTAAAAGTTAGGGCGGATCCCAAAACTCATTTTTATATTTAAGATCCTCCTTTCGAAGGGGATTTAAATACTCGCTTAAAAATTGAGGGATCCGGCTCTGTGGTGTATTTTATATTCGCAACGAGGTTGCTGTTTTGATAAATGAATTGATTACTTACCCAATATTCGGGAAGTAAGTCCATCTAATTGAGTCGGCATAAGCGACATGCCGGGGTACGGTCTATCAAAGTGTAAGTGGCTGGGTGGCAGCCCATCAACGCGTAAGAGGCCGGGTGGCGGTCCAGCACAAGGTCCTAATAAGGCCAGGGTGATGACCGGTGGGGGATTCATCCATCTACTAGTAGAAAAGGTTACTTATTGGTATCTTTGCCTGATCAGCAAGATATCAGGTTTATGCCAAAATTCTTTTCTTTCCAAAATTCATTGGATATTGCAACTCTGTTCATACTTTACATGACAGAGGTTTTCAGGAAATGTATGAGAGATATATATGGATATATGTATATATCAGGAGTTAATGAAGTATCTCGTAACTTCATTTCATTCAATAATATTTCAAAGATCGAATCTATGCAAGTCTTATCTTGTAGTCTCATCTATGTGATGAACTTTTGAAACTGGTTATAACTTGAACGGTGGTAGTTCAAGTAGTATTTGGAAAAGATATAAGTATATTGGGGTATCTTGTAACTTCATCTTTTCAACTTATATCTGGTTAATGATTATCTTATGCATGACAAAGATTTTCAGAAAAACGTTGAGACAAGGTTAGATATATAAGATCACCTTGCAATGATATTTTTATACAGTTATAAACTGGAACTCTGTGTATATTATACATGGCAGAGGATTTCAAAGATTTTGAAAATATATAAGTATATATACTGAATATTTTGCGACTTCGTCGCGTTAAGATATCAAACTTGGTTCATTTCTTCTTGACCAAGACTTTCATGAGTACTATGAGAATGCTCATATATTGTTAATTATTATACATATTATTTCGGTGGGCTTGTTGCTCACCCTTGCTTTCTTCTTTCATCATACAACAATAGATAGACATGATGAACAGGACCAAGCTCCCAATTCGTGAGCGGATAGGAAACGTTCCGCAGTTTTCTGTAGGCGTTGATGCCGTTGTAGCTGAGGTAGGAACTACCAATATGCTAGGCTTTCAACTTTTGTTGTACCAGACTTATGTACATTTATGAATTGTAATAATGGCAAATAATATGTAAATTTATTCAGAAACCCTTATGAGGTGTAATGACTTATAATTGTGGAATAAAATGACTTGTGTTATTTTTGGTATTCATCTCTGAGACTATAACTTGTGATGTGTGTGTATATTGTGGGGTCACAGTATGCAGTAGATGATTGTTTATTAAGAATTAGGTGTTATTAAGGGAAATGGAACTCGTGACAACCCGGATCCCCGACCCCGGATTTGGGGGTGTTACAGAAATGGTATCAGAGCTAAGCGTTATAAACCTCAGAAATGAAGTGACGTTAAAATAATAAGTTCACTAAGATAAATAAGAACTCTTTCCAAGTTCATAGTCGAACTACATAACGTAGTACTAACAGTTAAAACCCTTAGGGGAACCCTTATAAATATCGTGATAGAGGCGTAGTTCGTTATCGTATATGGTAGCGGGACTCCGAACCCTGAGGTTGAGGAGCAACAACGCGATGATATTTTATTAGGTATTGGAGATCAGATTGTGGATCCGATAGAGCGTCCTAACACGGGACCGAGTGATGTTCATATTGAGGATGTAGCGGTTGAGGATGTTGTCCTAGAAGGGATTATTGCTGAGAAGGATGCCGTGAAGGATCCTGACAAGAATGAATAAAGGACCACTGAGGAATTGATGACCATGGTTAGGGCGACTACCAGAGGTAGGATTGGTCGGTCACTACCGGAGGTTCGTTCAAGTTTGTAGAGATAGTAGCCCCTTTAACGCGGCTTACTCGTAAGACTGAGAAGTTCGAATGGACAGAGAAATGCGAGAACAGCTCTTAAGAACTGAAGCAAAGGTTGGTGACGGCCCCTATGTTGGCATTGCCAGATGGAAAAGGAGATATTTTTTTTGATTTGTAGTGACGCTTCGTATAAGGAATTAGGGTGCTTCTTATACAGCACAGCAAGGTAATCGCGTACGCGTCAAGACAACTAAGGGAATATAAAATTTGATATCCCCACCCATGAGCTTGGGCTCGTGGCAATAGTTTTGCCCTAAAGGTTGGAGTCACTACTTGTATGGAGAAAAGTGCGAGATTTACATAAACCATAAGTTCTCTTGTACATTTTCACGCAGAAAGAGCTCAACATGCGCCAGAGGAGGTGCTTAGAGCTAATCAAGGATTACGATTATGAGATTCTTTATCATCCAGGGAAAGCTAAAATGGTGGCTAATGCCCTTAGTATAAAAGAGAGACTCAAGATGAAAATGTCTTTAGGAGAGTTGACAAGAGATTTTGAGAAAATGGAAATAGAAGTGAAGGTAACCGGATCCGGAACCGAAAACTGTTTGAGATTGCAATACAGCCCGAATTATTGGAGAAGATCATATTGTGCCAAGAAAAAAATGATGAATAGAGGCAGAGAACCAATGACAGGAGAAGAGATTAATACCTAGAAAGATGATGAGGGAATAATGAGGTATCCCTACAGAATTTGGGTTCCAAATGTTCAAGAGCTTAAGGACTGGATCTTATATGAAAGTCATAGTTCGAGGAATAAGATTTAGGGCAAACCCTGAATGTGATAGTCAGGGAGGACGCCATCAAGATAGAAGGAACCCATAACATAATGAAGTGGAAAATGAGGATTTAAAACATGTAGGATGACCCCGATTATGGGGAGGATGAGAAAACATTTCATACTGAGAAAATAGAAGTCGAGCAAGATAGGGAGAACCAGGACGGTACTCCCATATAGAAATTCATGGACCTGTCTAAACAGAACTTATACTCTTATTCCCAACCACCACCTTGAGGAAACAATGCGGTAGAAAATCCTTTCATGACCTTTAAGTCGCTAAGCTCTCAGAGTTCCAAGGAACAGGTTGACCCAGTCGAGGCAAGAGCTTGGCTAAAGGAAATATAGGAATCATTTGAGATTCTAAATTACTGACGAAGCGCAAAACACTGTTTTTGTCACATACCTTCCTAAGAGAGAGGCCACCCGTTGGTGAAAGGCCAAGAAAGGCACGGAGCTAGAGGTTATAATAAACTGATTAAAGTTCAGACAATTGTTTTCGGGAAAGTAATTCCCAAGGTTATCGAGATAGTATAAAAGCTTTAGAGCCGAAACAAAGGTGGACGAGTATGATAAATTATGAATATAAGATTATAAAAGTTGTCAAAATTCGTTCTGATTACAAGAATCCCAGAACAACGTGATGTTTGAAGTCAATGATTAGTGGGTTCATGAAATGATTGTAAGAGAGAGGTAAATAAAAAGAAACTGAAGTGGAAATGAATATAAAGGCAATAGAGTTTGAGGAATGATAAGGGAGTTGAGTATGAGGAAACCCTAAAGACTCGTAGCAATAGAAATAGAAAAGTATGTAATCGTCAGGATGAGGGTGATTCACCATGAGTTAAAGTTGATGATTGAAGGAATAAGAGATACATATATTTTATCCCCTTTAAGTTGGGAGGATTCGAGGAAACCTTGAGATAGTTCGAAGGATAAATAATGAGACGCGGATAGACAGAAGGGACAAGAAAGTAAGAAATTAGGAAATTGGATGAAGGAAGTAACCTTCAAAAATGGAAAGTGTATGTAACACCTATGACTTGATACCCAAAAGGGAGACACCAAGTACAAAAGATATCCCAACATTGAGATGACTGTTGAAATAAACAACAAAAGTAAATAAGGATTTGTTAAGAAGAAGTTCACGTTGAACACGACCAATATCTTACAGAGCATGCATGTAATATCCCATATATTTTTTAAAATATTATTATTATTATTCGGAATTGTTTATGTGATTTTATGTGAATTTTGGTGAATTATTTAAAGTGGAATTGATGTCTGGATGTTTATATGTGACATTATTTGAATATTTGAATTTTTATATGTCCAGAATAAAATATAGATTATTATTGTATTTTTCTGGTAATTTTGGAGTGTTATATGATTTTATAATGATTTATGAATTATTAATTATTTTCAGAATAATTATAAAATTATTTTATAAAGCCGGGAATCTTCCAACTTCAACCGTTTTTGCGTTTTTACAACCCGAAACTCTTCCGAAAACTCCTTCCTAAGCTAATCTGGTAATTCCGGACATTTTCCGTGTTTTGACTTTTTCGATCCGGATTACGGTTTGACCCTGTGCACGGCCCGATGCAATATTTTCAATACGGTAATCATTTCGGTAATCAACAAAACCTGTATTCTTAAAAGACGGGATATTTTTACGTTATTTTCGTATATGGTGTTTTATAAAAAGCCCGGTTTTGATAATTATCCAATTCTGGTATTGAATTGTATCATTTTTACAGTTACTTAGTGGCTAAGCAACTAATTTAACGATCCAAAACGATCCAGAACGATCCAATATTCCATAAATATAAATAGCCTATTTCTTATTTCGTTTATTCCGTTTATTCATTTACAACCAGTTAAAATACCGTAAATACAGAGAAAAACCCGAGAAACAGGTACGTTCCCGAGAATCAAACACACGAACGAAGGCGTTATCGAACTCCGATTCGGGCGTGCAGCATATCAAAACGAAGCTCTCGAAATCTTCTTTCTGAATCAATCATCAGTTTCTGCCCAGAAATCACGGTAATTTTCTTATTTAATTATTTATATTCGAATTATTTAATAATTAAATTATGAAAATTTGTTCTTGATGTTGTTGATGTGATTTGATGCTTCCATGTTGTAGAGCATGTTTTTCCGGTTGATTTGGTATATTATACTTCAAAAATAGAGTTCAATATCATATAGAAATTAAGGTTTGATTTTCTGAAAATTTCTTGAATATGTGTTCTTGGTGTTCTTGAAGAATTCTGGAAATCAAAGTCAATTTTGAAGGTGTTATTGAACACCAAATCTCAAGTATGAGTAACCAAAACATTCATATTTTCATGTTCTTTTTGTTTATGCCATCAAATCTTTCAAACAATTGATAATTTGTAAATTCGCAATTTAGGGTTTATATTCGAATTTTGGGGGTTTATAATTTAGAGGTTTTTGATTGTTTGTGATGATATGATTAGGTTGTACATGATCCCAGCTTCATTTTGCTGTATTTACTGTAATTTTTGGTTGAGGATTAAGGATTTTGAGTTGTGGCCGGAAAAGCTTCGATCTTGACCGGCGTTAATGGTTGTTGCTGCCGGAGAAGACGACATAAGGGTTATGTGTCGTAATTTAGACTTGTATCATGTTTCTGGGTTATTGAGGATCGAAATCGTGGTTGGAATCAATCAGAACGGTGTTGTTTTAGGGCTTAATCGGGCTTGCCGGAATCCGGGATGCCGCCGGATTCTGCAGAAAATCCGGTGGTGTTCTTGATTCTTGGCCGACCCGTTGACCCGTCCCTGACCCGTTTTGGTTTTTAATTCAACCCGGCTTTGATCCTGTTTCCTTCTATTTCAAAACCAAAAACATGATTCTGCATTTTCTGTTTTATTTTTAATTCAAAAATCCTATTTTTAATTTTTGAAAATTCATTTTTATTTTGGAAAATCATTAATTTAATTCTGAAAATTTATTTTAATTCAAAAATAAATCCAAATTATTTAATTAATTAATTTTAGTTGATAATTAATTATTTAATTAGTCAATTAATTTAAATATTAATTGATTAATTAATTTAATTAGTTATTAATTGATTTTAATTGATTATTTAATTAGATTTAATTATTTATTTTGATTTAAAAATTCAAAAAAATAGTTTCGAACTTTAAAATATTATTTTAAATTATTTTCCAGGCTCAAAAAGTTTTATAAAATTATTTTCGAGTGTTCGACCCCTATTATTTAATTATAAAATAATTCGGAGATCGTTTTAATTCCGAAAAATGATCAAAAATTCATAATAAATCAACCGTTTGTCCGTTTAATATAAAACAAACGCGTACAGACTCAGAAAAATGTTGCGCTTCAAATAAAAATACTTTTGAAACCTAATTTCTATTATATTGCAATGTCATTTGATTTGTGTATCCGTTTGAGTCGGTATTTGATCGATAAATGTTAATATTAAACTGATTTTCATTCTTAACGCATTGAGGCATGTCTTTTAATGATCTGACGTATGTGTTACATGAATTATGTGATTACGTGTTATACGAATGCCATGATTATGTGTTACGTGGTATGCATGCTATCTGTTTACAGTTTAAAATGCCATGCTTAGTTATAAAAGGTCGGGTAGATGTCAAGACGTATAGTTACGTCGATTGAGTTTAGTTCTGTCAATTAAGATAGTCCTTTTGTTTATAGAATCAAGTAGCAAGGAGTGCAGTCAAGTGTTAGACGAAGATAGTAGCCATCAGTTATAAGCTGAGTTATAGTAAGAGGTTATCGAGCATACCAGGCAAGTACCCCTAACTTCACTTATTGTTCAAGTGACGTTTAGTTTGAATCATATTATGCAAATATTATATCTTCATTTGTCATTCAATTGATATTGTCTCTGAATTATATTCTTTCAATTTCCAAACTATTCTAAGTTCAGAATAGTTAAACGTTTTATATATTTCGCTATAAATCACTCTATACAGTGGAACATTGAATTGGGATTAGCGAATAACTAATTGTTTTGGTTATTTCACCATCGATTGTTGAGATAACTCTGGACCATGAGAAATGGAGAGTTATATGGTTAAGGATGTCCTTTGATTCGGCTCCTTTGATCAAAATGTTTTATGGATTGGATGAATGCGTAAGTGACCGGGACGGACGGTCCAGCGGGGGGCTATTTCTATGTGTTATATGAAATATTATGACACCATTTTTGCCACAGGCAGGTTGGTATCAGAGTTACAGGTTATGGTCACTGAAACAGGCTTAGCATTGTCATAAATGAGTCATAGGAAGATCATATAAGATAGGCGCGTGTAGTTTAGCTTTTATAGGATTAAATTTAGGTTATTGGGTTAGGTTGTAGTTAAGTTGTTTAGGTTCCCTATTTTGCGTTTAGCCTTAGGCCTTGTGTCATTGCCCTGCTATTTTGTTGGTTTAGTTGAGATTTCAAGCAAGGATTTAAAAAGTTCGGATAATTCGGAGTAAATTTTCTTTGTGTTATTATTCTCAAGATAATAAGCAGGATTATGTGATAATCATGTCGCTTGTGTTAATATGGTAGCAAGTTTATGATATTTTGAGAAGAGATAGTGTTTGCGAACTTTGATATGCTAAGGAATTGCTACATATTTAACACAATGCTTGACAGATTATTATATATGTTGCTTGTTTTCTTACCAGAATAATGGCACCAAAGAGAAGGAATAATTTAGGAGAGGATCATACCGAGAGTCGGATGGATCCAGCAATTGTCCGGATGTTGGGACTGATGCAACAGCAGCAACAGCAACAGCAGCAAGCAGCAGCACCACCTGTAGTAACTTTTAAGCAGTTTCAAGCTGTGAAGCCACCTGAGTTCAAGGGAAGTGCTGATCCTGTGGAAGCTAATGCATGGCTCAAGGAGATGGAAAAGGCTTTTGAATTAGTCGGAGCTGGAACTGAACAGAAGACCAAGTTTGCAAGCTACTTTCTGAAGGGCGAGGCGAACTATTGGTGGGAATCTACACGAGCATTGGAAGGAGGTGAGTTTATAACTTGGGACAGATTCACAGAGCTGTTCCTGGAGAAGTATTTCCCGAGGTATATGAAGAATCAAATGGAGATTAAGTTCTTGAACCTGACCCAGGGTGTTCTTACTGTGGCTGAGTACGAGGCTAAGTTTACTGAATTGGCAAGGTTTGTGCCAGACCAGGTTGATATAGATGAAAAGAAAGCAAGAAGGTTTGAGCAGGGATTGAAATTTTGGATTCAGAACAGAGTGGCCATGTTTGAATTGACTTCATATGTGGCAGTGGTTCAAAAAGCAATGGTGATCGAAAGTAAGAGTGACATGTCTCGGAAAGGAAAAGATGGGAAGAAAAGGAAGATAGAAACCTCAGAAGGAGGTCAGTAGCTAAGTAATTTCCAGAGCCATTTCAACAGAAGGCCAGAGTTTCAGGGTAATAGGAATATGGGATTCAGAAGACCACAATCAGGAAATAGAGGACATGGCAACCGTTTTCAGAATTCAAATCAGCAGAGGCCCAATCGTCCACCAGTGCCAGATTGCTAATTCTGTAGTAAAAAGCATTTTGGGAATTGTAATGCCAATATGACGTGTGTCAAGTGCGGCAGGAAGGGACACTTTGCTAATATGTGTCAGAATCCGACTCAAGGTCAGAATTTGGGAACTGGTTGTTATAAGTGTGGGAAACCAGGGCATATTTCCAGAAATTGTCCAACACAAGGTATAACAAGTAACACACCAAGTCTTACAGGTGCTCCATCTCAGAGTGTGCCAAGGATTGAAGGACCACCAGCTCAACCCAAAGCCAGAACATTCAACATGTCTATGAAGGATGCTATTCAGAGTGCAGATGTGGTTGCAGGTACGCTTCCAGTCAACTCCGTAGATGCTAAAGTTTTATTTGATTCTGGAGCTACAAGGTCATTTATTTCTCAAAGTTTTGTCGATAAGCTGCATTGCGAAGTTAAGTTGTTAGAACAAGCACTAATGATAGAGTTAGCTAATAAGAATCAAGTTCCCGTCGACCGAGTGTGCTTGAGATGTGACATTGAGATAGGAGGACATCATTTCTATGCCAACTTAATACCTTTTAAGTTAGGAGAATTTGATGTTATCTTAGGAATGGATTGGTTGTCAGAAAATAACGCTCAGATTGATTGTAAGAATAGGAAAGTAAGACTTTAGACCTTGGATAGTAAGAAGAAGGTGATATTTCGAGGAAATAAGCAAGAGAAGAAGTTTTTAACGATAGCTCAAGTGAAGAAGTTATTGCGTCAGAATTGCGAAGCATATTTGGCCCATGTGTTAGACACCAGCAAAGAAGTTCCAGCACTAGAAGCGATCCCAGTTGTCAACGAATTTTCAGATGTCTTTCCAAACGATCTGCCAGGATTACCTCCCGATAGAGAAATTGAGTTGGCAATTGATCTAGCACCCGGAACAGAACCAGTTTCTAAAACTCCGTACCGGATGGCACCAGTGGAGATGAAAGAATTGGCAACTCAGTTGCAAGATCTTTTGGAGAAAGGAGTTATAAGACCCAGTGTATCCCCATGGGGTGCACCAGTACTGTTTGTCAAGAAGAAGGACGGGAGTATGCGAATGTGTATCGACTATCGAGAACTAAATAAGCTGACTATTAAGAACAAGTACCCGTTGCCGAGGATCGATGATTTGTTTGACCAATTTCGAGGCGCTGTATGGTTTTCTAAAATAGATTTAAGATCCGGATATCATCAACTGAAGATCAAGCCGGAAGATATTCCAAAGACCGCATTTAGAACCAGATATGGGCATTATGAGTTTCTAGTGATGGCATTTGGATTAACCAACGTACCAGCAGCTTTCATGGATCTGATGAATCGATTATTCAAGAAATATTTGGATAAATTCGTGATCGTGTTCATAGACGACATCTTGATCTATTCTAAAACAGAACAAGAGCACGCAGAGCATTTGAGGATAGTTTTGGAGATACTGCGACAAAAGAAATTGTACGCAAAGTTTTCCAAGTGTGAATTTTGGTTGAAAGAAGTACGATTTCTTGAGCACGTGATTAGCAATAAAGGAGTGGAAGTGGATCCAGCAAAGATTGAAGCCATAATCAACTGGGAGAGGCTAAAAACACCAACAGAAGTAAGAAGTTTCATGGGATTAGCAGGTTACTACAGAAGATTTGTGCAAGATTTTGCAAAGATAGCTACGCCATTGACAAAGCTCACCAGGAAGAACCAGAAATTTGAATGGGATGAGAAGTGCGAAGAAAGTTTCCAGGAATTAAAGAATAGATTAGTATCTTCTCTAGTGCTAGTCTTGCCAGATGAACAAGGAAATTTTGTGATCTACAGTGACGCGTCGTATAAAGGATTGAGATGTGTTTTGATGCAACATGACAAGGTGATAGCCTACGCTTCAAGACAGTTGAAATCACATGAAGAAAAGTATCCAACGAATGATCTTGAATTGGCAGCTATAGTGTTTGCATTGAAGATTTGGAGGCATTATCTTTATGGGGAAAAGTGCGAGATCTACACGGACCACAAAAGTTTGAAGTGTATCTTCACCCAGAAGGAGTTGAACATGAGGCAGAGAAGATGGCTAGAACTAATCAAGGACTATGACTGTACTATTAACTATCATCCAGGCAAAGCAAATGTGGTGGCCGACGCGCTGAGCAGAAAAGAAAGATTAAATATGATAACTTCATCCGAGGAGTTGATCAAGGAATTTGAGAAGTTAGAAATAGAGGTTAGTATCCTAAGTATGTCTACAGAGGTATTGTGTGCAATGTCTTTTCAACCAGAACTATTAGAGAAGATAAGAAGATGTCAGGAAGAAGTTATAATCCATGAACGAGACAGTTTGACAGGAGAAGAGATAGGGAATCAAAAGGATGATAAAGGAATATTAAGATTTTCCTCCAGAATATGGATACCCAACGTAGCCGAGCTGAAAGATGAAATTCTCCGAGATGCTCACAACTCTAGATATTCAATTCACCCTGGGAATACGAAGATGTACCGAGATTTAAGAGAAAACTTTTGGTGGCCAAGCATGAAGAAGGAAATTGCAGAATGGGTAAGTAAGTGTTATACTTGCCAGCGAGTCAAAGCGGAACATCAAAGGCCCAGTGGACTGATATAGCCATTGGACATTACAGAATGGAAATGGGAGCATATAGCGATGGATTTCGTAGTTGGATTATCGAGGACCAGGGCAAATCATGATGTTATTTGGGTTATTATCGACAGATTGACGAAGTCAGCGCATTTTCTTCCTATCAACGAAAGATTCTCAATGGATAAATTGGTTCGGTTATATCTTAAGGAAATTGTGACCCGACATGGAGTTCCAGTATCCATAGTTTCAGACAGAGATCCTCGATTTAATTCAAGATTTTGGAGAGGTTTTCAAGATTGTCTCGGAACGAAGCTGAACATGTGTACCACGTATCATCCGCAGACAGACGGCCAAAGTGAAAGGACGATTCAGACTATCGAAGACATGTTAAGGGTATGTGCTCTAGATTTTGAAGGAAGTTGGGAAGAACATTTGCCATTGGTTAAATTCTCCTACAACAACAGTAATCATGCCAGCATTGGAATGCCGCCTTACGAAGCTTTGTATGGAAGAAGATGCAGATTTGGGAAGAAGTTGGTGAGAGAAAGATTTTAGGTCCATAATTGATCCAGCAGACAAAGGAAAAGATAGAACTCATTCGGAAAAGATTAACAGCAGCTCAAGATCGTCAATGCAAATATGCTGATCCTGCCAGAAAGGATATGGAATTTAAAGTTGGTGAAGCGGTGCTATTAAAAGTTTCTCCTTGGAAAGGTTTATCAAGATTTGGAAAGAAAGGAAAGTTAAGTCCGCGTTATGTTGGTCCTTTTGAGATTTTAAAGCGTGTGGGAAAAGTTGCTTACGAATTAGCGTTACCACTTCACATGCAGCATATTCACAACGTGTTTCACGTGTCGATGTTGAAGCGTTATTTGCCTGATTCGAACCATGTGATAGAATACGAGCCAATCGAGATCCAGCCAGATTTGTCTTTTGTAGAGCAACCAGTGCAGATTTTAGATAAGAAAGAAAGAGTGCTTAGGAATAAGTCTGTATCTTTAGTGCAAGTCTTGTGGAGGAATCCCAAGGTTGAAGAGTCGACCTGGGAATTGGAAAGTGAAATACGATCCAAGTATCCTCATTTATTTTCCTAGGCTGATTCTGAGGACAGAATCCTGTTAAGGGGGGTAGATTGTAATATCCCATATATTTTTTTAAATATTATTATTATTATTCGGAATTGTTTATGTGATTTTATGTGAATTTTGGTGAATTATTTAAAGTGGAATTGATGTCTGGATGTTTATATGTGACATTATTTGAATATTTGAATTTTTATATGTCCAGAATAAAATATAGATTATTATTGTATTTTTCTGGTAATTTTGGAGTGTTATATGATTTTATAATGATTTATGAATTATTAATTATTTTCAGAATAATTATAAAATTATTTTATAAAGCCGGGAATCTTCCAATTCAACCGTTTTTGCGTTTTTACAACCCAAAACTCTTCCGAAAACTCCTTTCTAACCTAATCTGGTAATTCCGGACATTTTCCGTGTTTTGACTTTTTCGATTCGGATTACGGTTTGACCCTGTGCACGGCCCGGCGCAATATTTTCAATACGATAATCATTTCGGTAATCAACAAAACCCGTATTCTTAAAAGACGGGATATTTTTACGTTATTTTCGTATACGGTGTTTTATAAAAAGCCCGATTTTGATAATTATCCAATTCTGGTATTGAATTGTATCGTTTTTACAGTTACTTAGCGGCTAAGCAACTAATTTAACGATCCAAAACGATCCAAAACGATCCAATATTCCATAAATATAAATAGCCTATTTCTTATTTCGTTTATTCCGTTTATTCATTTGCAACCAGTTAAAATACCGTAAATACAGAGAAAAACCCGAGAAACTGATATGTTCCCGAGAATCAAACACACGAACGAAGGCGTTATCGAACTCCGATTCGGGCGTGCAGCATATCAAAACGAAGCTCTCGAAATCTTCTTTCTGAATCAATCATCAGTTTTTGCCCAGAAATCACGGTAATTTTCTTATTTAATTATTTATATTCAAATTATTTAATAATTAAATTATGAAAATTTGTTCTTGATGTTGTTGATGTGATTTGTTGCTTCCATGTTGTAGAGCATGTTTTTTCGGTCGATTTGGTATATTATACTTCAAAAATAGAGTTCAATATCATATAGAAATTAAGGTTTGATTTTCTGAAAATTTCTTGAATAAGTGTTCTTGGTGTTCTTGAAGAATTTTGGAAATCAAAGTCAATTTTGAAGGTGTTATTGAACACCAAATCACAAGTATGAGTAACCAAAACATTCGTATTTTCATGTTCTTTTTGTTTATGCCATCAAATCTTTCAAACAATTGATAATTTGTAAATTCGCAATTTAGGGTTTATATTCGAATTTTGTGGGTTTATAATTTAGAGGTTTTTGATTGTTTGTGATGATATGATTAGGTTGTACATGATCCCAGCTTCATTTTGCTGTATTTACTGTAATTTTTGGTTGAGGATTAAGGATTTTGAGTTGTGGCCGGAAAAGCTTCGATCTTGACCGGCGTTAATGGTTGTTGCTGCCGGAGAAGACGACATAAGGGTTATGTGTCGTAATTGAGACTTGTATCATATTTCTGGGTTATTGAGGATCGAAATCGTGGTTGGAATCAATCAGAACCGTGTTGTTTTAGGGCTTAATCGGGCTTGCCGGAATCCGGGATGCCGCCGGATTCTGTAGAAAATCCGGTGGTGTTCTTGATTCTTGGCCGACCCGTTGACCCGTCCCTGACCCGTTTTGGTTTTTAATTCAACCCGGCTTTGATCCTATTTCCTTCTATTTCAAAACCAAAAACATGATTCTGCATTTTCTGTTTTATTTTTAATTCAAAAATCCTATTTTTAATTTTTGAAAATTTATTTTTATTTTGGAAAATCATTAATTTAATTCTGAAAATTTATTTTAATTCAAAAATAAATCCAAATTATTTAATTAATTAATTTTAGTTGATAATTAATTATTTAATTAGTCAATTAATTTAAATATTAATTGATTAATTAATTTAATTAGTTATTAATTGATTTTAATTAATTATTTAATTAGATTTAATTATTTATTTTGATTTAAAAATTCCAAAAAATAGTTTCGAACTTTAAAATATTATTTTAAATTATTTTCCATGCTCGAAAATTTTTATAAAATTATTTTCGAGTGTTCGAGCCCTATTATTTAATTATAAAATAATTCGGAGATCGTTTTAATTCCGAAAAATGATCAAAAATTCATAATAAATCAACCGTTTGTCCGTTTAATATAAAACAAACGCGTACAGACTCAGAAAAATGTTGTGCTTCCAATAAAAATACTTTTGAAACCTAATTTCTATTATATTGCAATGTCATTTGATTTGTGTATCCGTTTGAGTCGGTATTTGATCGATAAATGTTAATATTAAACTGATTTTCATTCTTAACGCACTGAGGCGTGTCTTTTAATGATCTGACGTATGTGTCACATGAATTATGTGATTACGTGTTATATGAATACCATGATTATGTGTTACGTGGTATGCATGCTATCTGTTTACAGTTTAAAATGCCATGCTTAGTTATAAAAGGTCGGGTAGATGTCAAGACGTATAGTTACGTCGATTGAGTTTAGTTCTGTCAATTAAGATAGTCCTTTTGTTTATAGAATCAAGTAGCAAGGAGTGCAGTCAAGTGTTAGATGGAGATAGTAGCCATCAGTTATAAGCTGAGTTATAGTAAGAGGTTATCGAGCATACCAGGCAAGTACCCCTAACTTCACTTATTGTTCAAGTGACGTTTAGTTTGAATCATATTATGCAAATATTATATCTTCATTTATCATTCAATTGATATTGTCTCTGAATTATATTCTTTCAATTTCCAAACTATTATAAGTTCAGAATAGTTAAACGTTTTATATATTTCGCTATAAATCACTCTATACAGTGGAACATTGAATTGGGATTAGCGAATAACTAATTGTTTTGGTTATTTCGCCATCGATTGTTGAGATAACTCTGGACCATGAGAAATGGAGAGTTATATGGTTAAGGATGTCCTTTGATTCGGCTCCTTTGATCAAAATGTTTTATGGATTGGATGAATGTGTAAGTGACCGGGATGGACGGTCCAGCGGAGGGCTATTTCTATGTGTTATATGAAATATTATGACACCATTTTTGCCACAGGCAGGTATATTGCCTTTTTATTTGAGTACTCGTATTTTGGGGACATGTTTCTATGAATCATGACCTTGTGCTATCACAGGGGCTGATCAGCATGTGATAGTACGTCCGTCGGAGTTAGATTCTAATCTAAAAATTATCGTTTATTGTTGATAGCTTATGAAGCTTTTATTATTAATCAAATATTACTGATTTTATTCTTTTGTTCAATTATTATCGGAATGTGGTTTATCATTTCAAGCACATTTTATACGGCTTGCTGAGCATTTCTTTCGCTCATACTTGTTTATCAATCTAATCTTTCAGCTAAGCCAGAGCAGGCTTGAGATCCAGGTTTGATCAGAAGTCAAGTGCTTGTAGGTAGTACGGTGTGTTTTCCAGATAGACTGTTTTGGGACGCTTGAATAAGTCTAGAGGTTTGTAAATAAAATTTGAATAATTTGTAAAACTAATTAGACTTATGGTTTGTAATAAAACTTGGTTTGTATTAGTGCCTGTTCCATACTATAACCTGTGATCGATCCAGTTGCATGCAAGGGGTCATATTTATTATATTATTCCGTTGTGATTATTTTATTTTGGTTTATTGGCGAGTGACCCCCAAATCTAGACCCCGGGTTTGGAGGGCGTCACAATCCATGTGATCATTACCAAATTAGGAAAGAAAAGTAGATAACCATTGTTATCTTTTGGAGGCCATATTGATTGACCTCATTTTGAATACAGATGTTATTGTGAAATTAGGCATATACTATCGAGATGGGAATGATTGAATAAGACACCCTTATCAGGTATACATGACTTGATTCATCTATTGAAGGATGCAAGTACCTTTTTAAAAAGGTGGAATTAAGGATGGAACCTCGATAACTTGAGATGAACCATAGAGGAATGCATAAAGGTTGGCATTTCACCCTTAATAGGGACATTATGAGTTGGGTAGTATGGAACGAAGGACTAAGGTAACAACAACCTTTAAAGATCAGTAGAGAAATTTTTCAGAAGTACTTAAACAATGGTTCTAGTATTAGTAAATGGTATCTTGATATGTCCTATACCTAGGGAGTACCGGATGAAGAATTTAAGGATAACCTTAGAGGTTTTACAAGGAAAAAGGTAATATTCAAAGTTCTCAAGAATAGAAATATTGATAAAGAAAATATGACATAATTATAATAATGTCAGCTGGGCACGTGTTGAACCATAAGAAAGTATAGATCGACCCAATGAAGGTCGAGATTGGTGAAAACGAGAAGGACCCAAGATAAGAGACGTCCTAAGTATGATCGAGAGTTAGTCATGACAATGTTCACATCTAAAGACTAAGGCAATGACTTATGGAAAAATGGTGATTTTTTTTTCTGACCAGGATTTAAGAAAAGCATTTTCATATAAGCAGTGATTGAAATGAGGTAGAAAATTTAGTTGGAGGTGGTTAAAATGACATTGATTATATGGAAATTTTACTATCAGGAAAGGCCATTAGGTGGCCGACACTTTAAATGTAAGAGGATAATTATAGGCGCTCGTGCCAGAGGAATACAGTGATGATGGTTGAATCCGTGAAGGTTGTTTTATGGTTTGGAAGATTGACATTCCTTCTGATGATTGTGCAATACTCAACCGTGATAGTAGTTTGGTAAAGATTTAATTTATGTAATCGCCGTGAGCGGGCTATCTATCTTATAAGGACATATCTTGAGATAAGCCAGGACCATGTTACGAAAGGACTAAATGAACCTTTGAGCTTCATGTCTCCTGATAAAGACATATGATTAAGAATGGTATTAACCTGCTATCGTTGCTTTTATTGAAACTCTTCTGCAATTTTATCTGCTTCATGTCATGAAAGTACGTCAGGATCTGGAGTGTTCTTCATGAATTATGAATGGTGATTATGTTAACTCCTTAGAAGAATTTGATACGACAGGTATGGACTCCGTATGGTTAGTTATTAATATTTCAAGGAAAACGAATGATGACAGTAGGTCAGTGGTGGACCCTAGTAATGCAGCAACGATTCTTTGAATAATGAGCCGATTACAACCGTGAGAGTTATAGTGTAATGGATGTTGAGATTGGGTACCACTAATCGGGTTGTGGTGATGTATAAGTTATCATTAATCGACTAATTAAGTCGATTATTTACCTATTGAATACTTATTCCTTCTTATCAATAGAGAGTCGTATTACTATACGAGGAAGGTTGTAGTGCAATCGTAGAATTCTAGTAACGATGATGTCTAGAATGAGATCCCATATTCGATTTTTGATGTCGAGGGAGTTTCAAAGGTGATTGTGTATAAGATCGAGCAAGAGCATGGGTCCATAGAATGATGGACAGAATATCAAAAATATTTAGGCATGTGAAATACGATGCTATAATACCTGATGTTGATATATATATGTATATGTTTTATTCTCCTATGACAAACCTCTATAGTTCAGAGGTAGATTCCAAGCCAGATATTTTGTGGCAGTATATTTTATATATATACAATTCTCTTCAATTCATTCTTTTCTCTCCTTTTCATTTTGTATAAGCTGAGAAGAACAACCCTTCCAGAAGGGGAGGTATTGCCGAATGACTATCTATCTGTGTGATAGAAGCCTAGTAGGATACCACATGTTATTTAATTGCTTGTCAAGTACTAAAGGCTGGCCACCTTCTATACTAACTATGCAATAGAACAAGTGTTCATGATCATAGTGATCTCTCAATAAAATCTTTTACTTCTATACGATAGATCAAGCTTTCGAAGATGGAAGCAGCAAAAGGAAGTAGTATCAGTGCGGTGGTATTCCGAATGTAACGCGTTCGTGATACTAAGGTTGACGTGGTTATTAAAAGGTTATAGAATGCTAACGAGCAAAAGTATAACCAGTATAATATTATGAACGGGAAAAGAGTGGGTATTGAGAAGTAAAAGCTATAATGCTAGAAGCTATGATGAGGGTCTGTGCAATAGACTTGAAAGAATTTGGAATGATCACTTAACGCGGATTGAGTTTTCTTACGATAATAGATCGTATGTCAGTATCGAGATATCGCCTTATGAGATCCTAGAGGGAAGACAATGTCGATCTCCCTTATGTTAGGATAAAGTTGTAGAGCGCAAGATGCTCGGACCCGCAGTAGTCCAAAGGACCAAGGATATAATAGATCTAATCAGTGGACGGCTGGTAGTAGCCCAAGATGGACATAAGAAGTATGTTGATTTGACACGAAAGGACAAAGAATAGGAAGTAGGGGACCTGGTGTTGTTATAGGTATTCCTTGGAAGGGATTAATGAGGTTCGGAAAGAAAGGGAAACTAAGCCCGAGATAAATTGGATCTTTTGAGATACTAAGACGGATTGGGAAGTTGGCTTACGAGCTAGCCTTACCCCCGAACCTACAACAAGTTCATAATGTGTTCCATTTGTCAATGCTAAGGAAGTATCATCGGGATGCCAGACACATAGTGGAGTACGAGCAGGTGGATATGCAACCAGATCTGACTTACGTGGAGAAACCAGTAAAGATTATGGATAAGAGGGAGCAGGTGCTTCGGAACAAAGTGATCAAGCTAGTCAGAGTGCTATGGCAGAATCATAATGTGGAAGAATAAACTTGGGAACTAGAGAGCGCAATGCTAAAAAAGTGCCCCCATTTGTTTTCTATTTGATTCCAGGACGGAATCCTTTTAAGGAGGGGAGACTGTAATAACCCCAAAATTTTGGACTTTTTGTAACCCTTATGAATAGTGATTTTGCTGATTATGCTGAATAAGAAAACTTTTCATACCACACTTTGTAGGGGTTCTTTTATTGTTATTCTGAGATCTTATTAGTACTCTATATGGTATATAAGTGTATGTGAAGATCGTCAGAATCCAAATTCGAACACTTTGATTTTTCCCGAAAATCCACCAGATACCGAAAGAATTGAGTATAAGGTAACAGGATAAAGAGGATTTAAATTCAAGGATTATAAGAGAGGATCATAAAAGGAATATAATGTATTGAGAAAGGTTAAGGGAACCCAAATAATAAGATCCCGGGTATGATCCCTCAAACGATAAACGAAAACGAAAGTTAAGCGAACCGTATAACAGATCAGCGATCATTAGCCAAGTAATTAGGAGTTAATCAAAGAGGTTAGTGATGATGATGTCATCACACCAACAAGAAGAAGACAAGTGTGGGAAGTTGACATAAGAGGATGACATAAGCATGACACAATGGGAAGGAATTGTTGGTTGATTATAAGCCACACAAATTTTACCATGGTAAAAGGTTAATTAACAACAAAAACAAAGCAACCAAGCAAACACATTCATTTCTCTTCCCCCCATCTCCTTGCTCACGGTTTTTTTGAATAAAAACAAGAAGAAAAATTTCCAAACCCAAGCTCCACTCAATCATAATTCAAGAGGTTTGTTTCTTTGGATCCTATATTTCATAACTAAGAAGAGCAAGTAGTTTGAGTGCTTGAATCAAAGGTTTTCTATCTCAAACAAATCATTTTAGTTTAGGGTGAATAGTAACTTTCAAGAACAAATTTTTGATTCTTGATTTTATCTGTAAGGTCAAGGTAGCTTAAGCATAGATAAAGGCTTCCATGGGCATTCCAAGGATCTTTCATGGATTAAAATCTTCAAGGAAGGTATAAAACTTCAAACCCTAGTTTTACTTTGAATATTTAGGAGTGGTTTTGATTAATATAGTTCATGAGAAGTATGATGCTTGTGTGTTTAAAGTTCGGTTGGGTTTGTAGCGATTTGGATGATTGAATCTTGTTTATAGTTAATGAAACTTAAGTATAAGCTTTTAGTTCATGATTGAGAGTAGTATAAATTGGAAATATTGAGATGTTGGGGCTGTTGAAGTAGAGTATGGATGGATTTTGGTTGTAGTAATAATTGTGGGATTGATTGTGGATTGATTTGGAGTTGTACAAATTTGGTAATCGCGTAAACATAGCAGTCGTAATGCCCGATTTACCTTAAACTACTTTTGTTCTTAACATCAGGACCCGTGAACTCACTGTTAGGTTTTGACCATTGCAATGATTATATAGTTCATGTTACGAGCTTCGTTTTGATATGTGGTTCGCTTAAATCCGATGTACGGTTTAGGAGAAACGACCGTTTTAAGTAACGGCGTTTCGCGACCGAACCATTACCCCTCGCCTTACTTTGAAACCTTGGTTAAGGCCCTTAAATGACTAATTGGAATATGAAACAATTACGTAAAGTGGATTAGGCAGTTGGTAGGGTACTCGCAAAAGAATCGCCTTAAAATTCCTAATGGTTAATTTATTAAAAATGGTGGAGCCGAGGGTACTCGAGCGACTTAAGTGAATCGTTAAGCGCGAAAGCGAACGTTAGGGTCTAATTGGTTAAAGTATAGATTCTTAAGCGACTTTGATTTAATTCCAACTTATATGTTGTTTATAGGTTACCAGACTCATCCCATGACTTTTACCACCCCCAGTCGCTCATGTAAGTTTTCTACCCGTTATAAGTGCATGATTGTTATTAGCAAATATTGCGATATATTGGAGCATGCTGATATGGTATATATGCATGTCTGTTTCGTAATCTTGATATCTAATTGTTGATTCAAATGCTTATAAGTTGCATAATACCTATGCTAGAGATAAGCAGTAGTTGTGTATACCCTTAGTATAGGGGACCCAAAGGTGAACATTTTCTAAACCGGGAGTCGATGTTCCCGAGTATAATATATATATATATATATATATATATATATTGATATAGTTTTCAAAACTATTAATCGAATAAGGTTTATTCGATAACTTTATTTTATTTAATGAATATTATTTTGAATATTCATTCGAGGACTTAAGACTCCGTTTATTTTATTTAATGAATATTATTTTGAATATTCATTTGAGGACTTATGACTCCGCTTATTTATTAAATAATATTCTTTATTTTATTAAAAAATAATGTTTCGATAATCAAACTTATTTTCGATTATTCAAATAAAGATCGTGCTTTCGTATAAGTATGTATTTGGTTATTTAATATTCATTTCAAGTATGAGTTTTAAAACCTCTACTTCAATTATTTTTATAAAGATTATTCTTTATGGGAATATTATTTAAATAATAATAGTCAGATATTTTCTAATATATTGGGACCGATTTATTTTATTAAATCAGCATTACTCCAAACATTCTTAAAAATGTTTTCGAGTCTTCAAAATGATTTTTAAAAGTTAGGGCGGATCCCAAAAATCATTTTTATATTTAAGATCCTCCTTTCGAAGGGGATTTAAATACTCGCTTAAAAATTGAGGGATCCGGCTCTGTGGTGTATTTTATATTCGCAACAAGGTTGCTGTTTTGATAAATGAATTGATTACTTACCCAACATTCGGGAATTAAGTCCATAGAATTGAGTCGGCATAAGCGACAGGCCGGGGTACGATCTATCAAAGTGTAAGTGGCTGGGTGGCAGCCCATCAACGCGTAAGAGGCCGGGTGGTGGTCCAGCACAAGGTCCTAATGAGGCCAGGATGATGACCGGTGGGGGATTCATCCATCTACTAGTAGAAAAGGTTACTTATTGGTATCTTTGCCTGATCAGCAAGATATCAGGTTTATGCCAAAATTCTTTTATTTCCAAAATTCATTGAATATTGCAACTCTGTTCATACTTTACATGACAGAGGTTTTCAGGAAATGTATGAGAGATATATATATGGATATATATATATATAGGGACTTAATGAAGTATCTCGTAACTTCATTTCATTTAATAATATTTCAAAGATCGAATCAATGCAAGTCTTATCTTGTAGTCTCATCTATGTGATGAACTTTTGAAACTGGTTATAACTTGAACGGTGGTAGTTCAAGTAGTATTTGGAAAAGATATAAGTATATTGGGGTATCTTGTAACTTCATCTTTTCAACTTATATCTGGTTAATGATTATCTTATGCATGACAAAGATTTTCAGAAAAACGTTGAGACAAGGTTAGATATATAAGATCACCTTGCAATGATATTTTTATACAGTTATAAACTGGAACTCTGTGTATATTATACATGGCAGAGGATTTCAAAGATTTTGAAAATATATAAGTATATATACTGAATATTTTGCGACTTCGTCGCGTTAAGATATCAAACTTGGTTCATTTCTTCTTGACCAAGACTTTCTTGAGTACTATGAGAATGCTCATATATTGTTAATTATTATACATATTATTTCGGTGGGCTTGTTGCTCACCCTTGCTTTCTTCTTTCATCACACAACAATAGATAGACATGATGAACAGGACCAAGCTCCCAATTCGTGAGCGGATAGGAAACGTTCCGCAGTTTTCTGTAGGCGGTGATGCCGTTGTAGCTGAGGTAGGAACTACCAATATGCTAGGCTTTCAACTTTTGTTGTACCAGACTTATGTACATTTATGAATTGTAATAATGGCAAATAATATATAAATTTATTCAGAAACCCTTTTGAGGTGTAATGACTTATAATTGTGGAATAAAATGACTTGTGTTATTTTTGGTATTCATCTCTGAGACTATAACTTGTGGTGTGTGTGTATATTCTGGGGTCACAGTACGCAGTAGATGATTGTTTATTAAGAATTAGGTGTTATTAAGGGAAATGGAACTCGTGACAACCCGGATCCCCGACCCCAGATTTGGGGGTGTTACATCTACAGTTCCCTTATCATTCTTATCATCTCCATAACCTAAGCCCTCTTTCCAGTTTCCACTACTAAGAATATCCTGAGTTGCTTTACCAGAGTTAGTCCAAGTCCTGATAATCTCTCTTTCCTTTTCTAACTCAGTTTTTAGAGATTCATTCATTTTAAGTACTTCATCCCTAACATAGAAAACATCATCTCTATCTTTCTGAGTTTGATGGAACATGACTAACTCTTTTTCTAAATAGTCATTCCTCTTTTTATAAGCAAGATTTTAAGAAGGTAATCTTTCACAAGTTAAAGTTTGATCTCTATAACTAATGAACATGGTTTTAAGATATCTTCTCAACTCATTAATATCATCAGTATGAAAGGCATAAGTAGTTTGAGGTACCTTTAACTCAGCAGCATCAGAACTGCTATCAGCATTTGCCATCAAGGCATAGTTCACCTCACTTACAGAATCTGAAGTGTCTGTCCAGCTTTTCTTTTTTGTGATAAGAGCCTTGCCTTTGTCACTCCTCACTTTCTTACAATCAGGAGATATGTGTCCTTTCTCACCACAGTTGTAGCATTTGACATTTGTGTATTCTCCTCTGTTAGACTTTCCTCCTTTGCTTTCAGATTTTCTGAAACTCTTCTTATCAGAACTTGCACCTTTCCTGTAAGACATCTTTCCCTTTCTGAATTTCCTGTATGCAATCCTTGTGATTCCTTTCACCATAAGAGCATACAGCTTCATCATCTCTTCATCAGGATCCATCTCAGGTAAGCTTTCAGTTTCTGAGTCATCATCAGTATCAGAACTTGATGATTCAGTATTAGACTTTATGATGAGAGCTTTTCCCTTGTCTTTCCTTGAGGTAGCTGCTTTGTGGGATTCCTCCTCAGCCTTAAGAGCAACAGTCCTTGACTTTCTTTCATTCCTCTTGCTTCTTTGTTCCATCTCAAGTTCATGAGTCTTGAGCATCCCATAAATTTCATCAAGAGTTGTTTCTTCAAGAGCATAGTTGTCTCTTATAGTGGTGGCCTTCAAATCCCAACATTCAGGAAAAGATAATAGGAATTTAAGTTTTGAATCTTCAAGATCATATTCCTTGTCAACTAGTGACAAATCATTCAAGAGTTTGACAAATATGTCATACAGACCAGTTAATGACTCATTAGGCTTTGAGTCAAAGTGTTCATACTCTCGAGTGAGTATAGTCTTCCTGTTCTTCTTAATTGAATCAGTTCCCTGGCATCTTGTCTCCAAGGCATCCCATATCTCCTTTGCAGTCTTGTAGTTAATTACCCTGTTTGACATTACATTATCAATGGCACTATGCAGCAAGTGTCGTACCTTAGCATCCTTAGCAATTGATGAGATATCTTCAGCAGTGTAATCACTCTTCTCCTTTGGTACAGACTTTGCTGGTTCACCTGCAACTACAACAGAGAGTTTGGTTGGCTTGTGTGGTCCTTCATTGATTCTGTCAAGGTATCCTGAATCAGTAGCTTCCAGAAACATAGACATCCTCACCTTCCATATGGGCTATTCAGATGCTTTCAGTATGGGAATTCTAATAGTCTCATATCCACTGTGGATTTGAGTCTTTGGAGGTTCTTCAGTTTTGGTGGGCTTGGTTGGAGTTTGTTCTTCTTCAGACATGATTGTTTTTGGATCTTAAACTTTTTGTGTGTTAACAGATCTGCTCTGATACCACTTGTTAGGTCACACACACTGTAGAAGGGGGTTGAATACAGTGTTTATCACAATCAAATCGAATATAAGAACACAAGTAACAGAAAACAGATTTTATTCAACACAATAAACTCTGTTACAATATGGAACTGTCCTCTCTCAGTGATGAACAAATTATCACGAGAGCTGCTAGGATTACAATAAATAATAACTTCGATTATGATAACACATATAATGTAAACCCTATGTCTGTGTTTATATACTACACAGTTACAAGATAATCTCTAATTGATATGGAATATAATTCTGCTTCCTAAAATATATCAACTAGTTATCTTTTCTTCCAAGTATTCTATTCTTTATAGAATTCCTTCTTCATGCATATCTCTTCTTGCGTTTGTCTTGATCTTCTTTCCTTTCAATCAGTCGCCTTCCTTATCTGAAAGTCTCCTTAAGTCCTGATATCATCTCCTGATAAATATCTCCTGATAACTTAAGTTCTGACAACTTAAGTTCTGACTTCAGTATAAGTGCTGATTTCCAGTTAAGTATTGATTTGTCCAGTTAAGTAAGATCTGAAAACTAAACACAAATCATATTAGTCATGACATTATCAAATATATCTAATATCAACTGTTTCTACAATGGATTGGGTGCTACTTCTAGACCCATGCTTGATGCAGCATCAGGAGGAGCCTTGTGGGCCAAGAGCTACGATGAAGCTTATGAACTTTGTTATTCCCAAGGAACTAACAATGAGATTTACAGAAGGGGGTTGAATGTAAATCTCAAAACTTTTTCAAGTTTTGAGCAGTTTCAAAGGCTATGTGTTTGGATGAACAAGTGTGTGTGAATTGCTTTGAGCTAATGCAGACAGATATATATTCAAACACAAATGTAAAGAACATAAAAGATTTAAAAACTTTTCTGGTGGATTTGTTGTTCCACCAGAGATGTGTTATTTAAGAAAATCTGTGATTCAAGAAATTGATCACAGCTGCTTCCTAGTACAAACTAGATGATTTTCTCTCAATGTTTTTCTAAACAGCTCTGGAAAATTTACATTCTAGTTACTAGCTGCAACTTGGTTTATATATCACCAAGTTTACAAGTGAAGACAAAAATATAAAATACAATTGAAAAGATTCTTCACATGTTTCTTCTTCATTTCTCTATCCAATGCAATCTAGGATAATCTGTGAATCTTTGAATACTTCCTTGTTTACACCAGAATGGAAATGCTGCATTTTCTTGATTCCTCCAAGAGGCTGCCACATTCCAATTGTCTCTGTCAACCCATATGCCTCTGTCAGCTTATGAATTGTCACTGTCAACTGCTATTGAACTTAGCATCCGTTGAAGCTTTCATCCGTTGAAAGCTTTATCCGTTGATGCATTAGCAGTTGAAGCTTTATCCGTTAATGCACTCATCCGTTGATGGATGTTATCCGTTGAAGCTTTAGAGACATCCGTTGAAGCTTTGTTTCTTATCCGTTGAAGACCTTTAACTTATCAGTTGATACTACTTCACTTATACAAAATTACAAGGCATGAAATATTTACAGTTAGCCCTCCTATTTGCATATCCACTAGTAGTCAACATGACTTATAATTTCCCACAACATCTAAGAATTATAACTTGAATACAGAAACTGAAATGTGCTACAATACTAAACTTATTTCTAAGTAAAGCTACTCCATCAACGGATAGCCAGAATGGTCTTATCCGTTGAGGCTACAAACACCAGATTTCTACTTAAGTGTTTTGTTTAACTTATCATCAAACTAATACACATATTCCTAACAATCTCCCCCTATTTATGTCTACTAGAATTGTAGGCATAAATTTGGGTTTAACTTGATGATAACAAAACACTTAAT
Organism: Apium graveolens; assembly: GCF_009905375.1. NCBI lineage: Eukaryota > Viridiplantae > Streptophyta > Magnoliopsida > Apiales > Apiaceae > Apium > Apium graveolens. Next base: position 227,404,775 of record NC_133650.1, on the reverse strand, counting down.
AAATATATGAATTGAAATCAAGTAGAAATTCAAAAGTGCTGCAAAAGTGTATGTACTGAGATAGAATTGAAGGATTACATTGTTTCCAAGGATGCTCCTTTAGGCTGAGCAGATTATTTACTTTTCCTCTGATCACTTGTTTTCTTCCCTAGCCTCCTGTCATTTTCCTCTACTTGAAGTTGGAGTTGTCTGTAGAATTCAGCTTCATCTTCTTCACTGATGTCCAACTTAGATTGCATGTCCTTGAGAGCTTCATTACTGGCAATTTTAAGCTGGTCTTCAAGTCTGAAGAATCTTCTGACTCCTTTATTGTCTCTGAACTCCATCAGCCAATGAGGTGATTTGTGAATTGTAATTCCATGCTCAGGGATGAGTAATGTTCTAGGCAAGGAATTGGGCTCCCACCAAGTTTTCCTTATGCTGGCAATCTTGTTGAGAATCTCAGATTTGGCAATCCTGGTAAAGCCAGAATCCCTTTTGATAGCTGAGTAGACTCTAACCAAGGTAGAATAGCCTTCATCCAGAATGATGTCTGTAGGCATCTATTCCCCTTACTTCCTCCAGCTCATCCAGGTAGAGTTCAATGTCTGTCTGTTCCTTTATGTCATAAATGTGAACATAATCATCCTTTGAGGCTTGTGGCTTAGGCTTGGGTTTCTGAGTGAATTTTCTTGAGGTTAGGGGAGGTGTTGATTTGGTTTTTCTTTTCTGTTTCTTTGGTGGTGGAGAAGTATTTAAGAAGGTGGGAAATTTGATGGTGTCCCAATCAATGGGTTCCTCCTTAGGAATGATTGTTTCACCATGGATATTTAAATAGAGATCAGGCACAATGGGTTCAAGAATAGAAGGCAGTGGTTTAGATTTAGATTGGGTTTCTTCAGTATCATCTCCACTCTTCCTTTTTGCATTGGCCTTCTTTCTGTTCCCTTTCTGTCATTCCTTTCTTTCCTCAACACTCTCACCTACCACATTCCCCATATCCACATTTTTGCTTTCAATCTTGTTTTCTTCACTCTTGTCTTCAATCTTCTCCCTTTTTTCAGTCTGACTTGACTCTAGCTGTTTTTCAAGCTTTGTTTGTGCTCTTTTGTCAGCCTTCAGCCTTTTAGCTTCTTCCTTTAACCTCATGGTTTCTTCCCTCTTGGCTTTAGAGAATTTGGGATGTCCTTGCATCACACAGATACTCGTTCCCTCTCTATAAATGATAGCCATATTCATTTTTTCCACTACATCATTGGTCTCTTTGTGCTTTATGATGCTGCCACTCAAAACTTTGTCTTCATCAGGTTTTGGAAGAGGAAAATCTACTTCTTTTGACTGACTAAAGTTTAGAGGGTTCTTAGTAGAGTCCCTGTTGAGTCTAGTGGATGGTTTGAGTACCATGGGTTTCAAATTCCTTAAGGAAGTCTCTCCAACCTTATTCCTCCTTACTGGCTTGTGCTCCATAATGATTGGCTCAACCTTTGTGCTATGTTTCACAGATAATGATTTTGAAGTTGTAGAGCCAAACACCTGTTACATCCTTTCATCAATTTTTCTCCTATGCTCCTTTACCTTCATCTCAGCTGCTGATAGTTGGATTAGATTAATTCCATCAAGCTTTCCTTTGATTTGAAGTGTTGGAGAAGTAGTGATGGCAGGAACTAGCACTTTAGATATTTGGATGTTTGTAGATGGCTCTCCTTCCCCTTTCCCTTTATTCTCCCCCTTTTTGTTATCATCAAGGAGAGGGGTCAAGCCTTGTGCTTTTGCCAGCTGCATGAGTAGACTTGTTTGAGACTGTTGATTCTGAAGAATGGTGACCACAGAGTTTTCAATGCCTTGAACTCTGTCTTCCAACTTGGTCAGCCTCTTTTCAGCATCTGATTCTCTTCTCAATCTCATTAACAAGTCCTGCATGGTACCATAGGGCATGACTGAATCCAGCTTCTCAGAATTATAGGACTTCAAGTCAGCTATATCCTTCTTGAGTTCATCCACATTCAGATTCTGTCTTAGTTGTTGTAGCTTCATGAGATGTAGAGAATCTAGGTGGGCTTAAAGAATAGCCTTGGTACCAGCATCTGAAGTTTCCTGAAGGGCCTTTTGAATAGCCATAACTTGTTTGACCAAGGAGACACTGAACTGTCCTGGTGTAGATTCCTTAGTCAAGGCCCATTCAGGTAGATTTGGAACTGAACTAGGGCCTGCATCTCCCCCTAAGTTCATGCTTCCATCAAATGAGACAGAGTCATCATCATTAGAATTTACTCCAAATTCTTTAGATGGCTCACCAGCTTGAGAAGGCATCCTATTGACAGCAGCTTTATCCATTAGTAGAGATTCTGAAGTATGTACTAGGTTCAAAGTCTGTTCTGCCTCCACATTTCCCTGAGCAGCCAACAGTTGATAGGCTGACACAGGATGAGTAAAAGTGTCAGCATCCAAGGAAATGTTATCAATTACAACTTTGTAATGTTGTTGAAATTGTCTTTCCTTTTTAGCATCATCCACAATCATTGACTCACTAGCAATGGCCGGATCCACCCTTATACCTTCTGTACCTGCTTTTCTCTCAATTTCTCTATATTCTTGCATCAGGGGCTCCCCCTGGCTCACACACCTCACACCCTCACCCTCACCTACTAAGGTGGCACTCCTCTCACTTTCTTTTGCCATGCTGGAAGAAATAGCATGCATATTTAGACTCTCAAGCTCTCCTTTTGCCTGGGAGCAACCCAGCCTCTCACTCAAATTTTCACTCCCTTCCCTCAATCCTAGAAGTGATTGTACAGTAACCATGTCTTCTACACTTGGAATTGATTCAGTTATTTGTGTAGAGACTATCAACGGATAGGGAGTATCCGTTGAAGTAGGAACTGATGGTATCAACGGATAACTGTTGTTAAGCTTATCCGTCGAAGAACAACCACTTGTCAACGGATGAGTAATATCCGTTGATGAAGGAAAAGAAGTAGAAATTGAAAGGGACATGATTGTTGAATCTGTGTGGATTGATTTTAATTTATGAGACACAGATTCTTCAACCAAGTCTGAAAGAATTGGCTGATGATCCAACAAATCATCTAAAAGATGATGATCACCAGTATTTGAGTGGGGCTCCTCCCTGAGTTGTAAAGAGGGAGAATCAGGAATTGATGTGAATATCATGTCCACATCCAAAGATGGTGATGGAGAATTTGGTGATTGATGTGTGTCAATTTTGAGAGAATGGGGCTGTGACTCCACATTTGTTGGAGTCACATCAAGCTGAATTTGAGAAGGCATAGATACAGGTAGGTGTATCTGTGCAGTGTGTGCACCCTGTGTGGAAATTAAGGTTTTAACCTTCTTTCTTCTTGTAAAGGCTTTTACAGGCGAGTGTGTGGTTTCAGTGTCCCTCCCTCTTTTGTTCTGTGTCTTCGGTTGGGGACTATTTTCAATAGCTGCACCCTTTTGGGAGGATGCAATTAGGGATGAGTTTGAATCCTTTTCAACCACCACAGTCTTTTGAGAAACTGTGGCTTGGCTAGCTGGGGTACCACTCACCTCTCCTACCTTATCCTGGGGGGTTTCTTGATGTTCACCCCTCCCCTCACCACTCACACCCTGTTCACTCCCCTCAGGGTTGATGGTAGTTGTTACAACTGTTGTCTTTTGAGAAATAACAGAGGTGGCTTTCTTTGACTTTGTTCTTGAAACTTTAGGTTTGGTGGCTTTGGTAGGAATCTGTTGGGACAAAGACATAGATTTCATGGACACACTTGAAGGCAAAGAGATAATGGGGTTGGAAGTAGTAGGAGTTGAAGAAGTATTTACCTCACTTACCTGAGGTGCATTCATTATTGGCAAATATACCAGTGGCACCTGATTGTTGAGGTTTATTCTCAAAAGGTCTGCAAGAACCCTTTTCTCTTGTGCCCAGCACTTGAGTTTGTTACTCTCATTGGTTATGACCAATCCTTCAGCAACATGGTTAGCCAATAACATAAAGAATCCAGCATAGTAGATGTTATGGGGTCTATTAGCTTTGTTACCAAACCTGGTACCTAATTCTAGCATGACATAGTTGCTAAAATTAAAATACCTATCAAAAACTAGCATATAGAGCATATTAACTAGAGATGAAGTTATAGCATCAAAATTACTAATTTTCCCAGAGAAAACCTTGATAAAGGCATCACTAAGAAAACTCCATTCTTTCCTAAGGCCTTTTCTTCTAATACTCCCTAAACTAGCAGAATCAAAAGAATAGCCTATGGAATCTATCATGCTAGATGCATCATTATCAGTGTGTGGTGTCATGGCATTGTTCTCAGGTAGTTTGAAACAAGACTGTATGTCATCACAGTTAATACAGTAATCCTTACCTTTGAGAGAGAAAGTGGTGGTCATATCTATGGGATTGAACTATGCAGTTGTCCAAATCTCCACAATTACCTCATAGTAAATAGTTGGGGCTTCCAGCAATACATAGCTTAGTTTGCAGTTTTTGATGAAGTCCATCATCTTGTGATAATCTGAGTGGGCTTCATTCTTTTCCACCAAAGCTACGAAATTGTTCATCTCATAGACAAATCCAGACTGGGACATTATCTTTACTACTGGTGCCATTGTAGTGAGTAGAGGTTGCAGAGAAAAGTTGAGAGTTTTGGGAGAGAAAGAGAGTAAAAGCTTTTGAAAGATTGCAAGAAAGCGTAAAGTGAAAATAAGAATTCAAAAGACTTTTATACTTTCTCAAATTAAAACGTAAGGAGAATGATTAAATAATACTTTTAAGTAAATTACATCCGTTTGAGAATAAAGAAAACTGTATGAATTCTAAAACTGCCTTTAATACAAATACATACAACTGTATATATATATATATATATGTATCAACGGTTAAGTAAAAGAATCAACGGTTGTGACTTACTTAAAACAACTGATGTGACACTTCAACGGATAAGGTAAATAGTTATCCGTTGAAGATTAACACAGTTTTATCCGTTAAAGGATAAAATTACCAGAAATGTATTTGTCTTTCAACGGATAATGGACATCCGTTGATAGAACAATTTTGGCTTTCAACGGATAGGGAATATCCATTGATAGAATAATCTTTACTTAAAGCCAACTTTGTTCTTGCAGCAAATTCATTTCAGGCTTCAAAGCAGATTATAATAAGGACATGAATTTATGAATAATTAAGCATACCTAGCTCACTTACTAATCTTGTGAATGTTGATTCATCAAGTGGCTTGGTAAATATGTCTGCAATCTGCTTTTCACTTGGAAAAAAATGAAGTTCCACTGTACTATTCATCACATGTTCCTTATGAAGTGGTACTTGATGTCAATGTTCTTGGTTCTTAAGTGCTGTACTGGATTTTCAGTAATGGCAATGGCACTTGTGTTGTCACAGAATATTGGAATTTTGTCAACAGTTATCCCATAGTCAAATAGTTGATTCCTCATCCAAAGTATCTGTGCACAGCAACTACCAGCAGCAATGTACTCTGCTTCAGTTGTTGATGTAGAAACAAAATTTTGCTTCTTGCTGAACCATGACACAAGCTTATTCCCTAGAAATTGACAGGTGCCAGTTGTACTTTTTCTGTCTATTTTGCAACCTGCATAATCTGCATCTGAGTAGCCAATTAGATCAAAACCAGACTCTCTAGGATACCAAATTCCTAGATTTGGAGTCCCTTTGAGATATCTGAAAATTCTTTAATAGCCACTAAGTGAGATTCTTTAGGGTCAGCTTGAAATCTAGCACAGAGACATGTAGAAAACATTATATCAGGTCTACTAGCAGTTAAATATAGAAGTGAGCCAACCATGCCTCTATAGCTTGTAATATCCACATACTTTTCAGCCTTGTTTAATTCAAGCTTGGTGGCAGTGGCCATGGGAGTTTTTGCAGATGAACAATCCATTAAGTCAAACTTCTTTAAAAGATCATAAATATATTTAGTTTGACTAATGAAAATTCCACCACTAACTTGTTTAACTTGTAAACCAAAAAAATAAGTTAGCTCTCCCATCATGCTCATTTCATATTTACTTTGCATTAACTTAGCAAACTTTTTACAAAGTTTATCATCTGTAGAGCCAAATATAATATCATCTACATAGATTTGAACAAGTATTGTAGAGCCATTAACATTTCTAAAGAAAAGAGTTTTGTCAACAGTACCTCTTGTGAAGTGATTATCTAGAAGAAATTTTGACAAAGTCTCATACCAGGCTCTAGGTGCTTGCTTTAGTCCATAGAGTGCTTTCAATAAATAATACACATAGTCTGGAAAATTTGGATCTTCAAATCCTGGAGGTTGGCTTACATAAACTTCTTCCTCCAATTGTTCATTCAGAAATGCACTTGACATCCATTTGATAGACTTTGAAATTGGCATGGGTTGCATAGGCAAGAAAGATTCTGATGGCTTTAAGTCTTGCAACTGGAGCAAATGTCTCATCAAAATCTATTCCCTCTTGTTGAGAATAGCCCTTGGTAACCAATCTGGCTTTATTCCTTATGACAATGCCATTTTCATCCATCTTGTTCCTGAATACCCATTTTGTGTCAATAGAGCTCTTGTTCTTTGGCTTGGGTACCAGCTTCCATACCTTGTTCCTCTCAAATTGGTTTAGCTCCTCTTGCATTGCTAAAATCCAATCTGGATCCAATAGAGCTTCTTCCACTTTCTTAGGTTCCTCCTGTGATAGAAAACTACTATATAGACATTCATCTTGAGTAGCCCTTCTAGTTTGCACTTTAGATGTTGCATCACCAATGATCAATTCAAAAGGGTGATTCTTGGTCCATTTCCTTTGAGGTGGTAGATTAGCTCTAGATGAGGTTGCCTCGGTATTGTCATGATGTGAGATAGAATGTTGATTGGCTGAAACTCCCCCTGAGTTACTGATCCTTTAAAAGGAACTGGGAGTTCTATCAACTGATGAAGTGAATTGATTATCCGTTGACAGACTATGATCAACAGATGTTTCATTATGTACTTCAACGGATGATGCACTTTGTCTTTCAACGGATGCTGCATTACTTCTTTCAACGGATGCTGAATTGTGACTTTCAACTGATGCAGCACTTTGTGCATTATCCAAAGGCAGATTTTGAATTCTTTTTGAGGTGCCTTCTCCATCATTCTCATCTTCACTATCATCACAATATATCTCAATGTTGTCAAATTTGAGTCCTTCATGATGTCCCTCATATGTTAGTCCATCAATCTTTTTATCATCAAACACAACATGGACAGATTCCATGTCAATGTTGGTTCTTAGATTGTAGACCCTATATGATTTTCCAGCAGAATAACCAACAAATATTCCTTCATCAGCCTTTGCATCAAACTTCCCTTTATGATCAGGTTGATTCCTTAGAATGTAGCATTTGCAACCAAAGACATGAAGAAAGTTTAAAGTTGGTTTTCTTCTCTTGAACAATTGATAGGGAGTCATGCCTTTTTCCTGATTGATTAGAGAAATATTCTGAGTGTAACTTGCACAGTTAACAGCCTCAGCCCAAAAGTATGTTGGGAGTTTTGACTCTTCAAGCATTGTTCTTACAGCTTCAATTAGTGATCTGTTCTTCCTTTCCACCACACCATTCTGTTGTGGAGTCCTTGGAGCTGAGAACTCATGCATGATCCCATTTTCTTCACAGAACAACCTCATGGTAGAATTCCTGAACTTAGTTCCATTGTCACTCCTGATATTCCTTACCTTGAAATCTGGATGATTGTTGACTTGCTTGATATGATTGATGATGATTTCACTAGCTTCATCCTTTGATCCAAGAAAGTAGGTCCATGAAAACTTTGAGAAATCATCTACAATCACTAGGCAATATCTTTTCCTTGAAATTGACAATACATTGACTGGTCCAAAAAGATCCATGTGTAGCAGTTGTAATGGTTCATCAATTGCTGATTCAAGCTTCTTACTGAATGATGCTCTCTTTTGCTTTCCTTTCTGATAGCATCACACAGTCCATCCCTTGAGAATTCTACTAGAGGCATTCCTCTAACTAAGTCCTTTTTGACTAGATCATTCATTGTCTTGAAATTCAAATGGGACAGCTTCTTATGTCATAGCCAACTTTCATCTGGACTTGCTTTGCTGAAAAGACAAGTAATTGATTCTGCATCTGTAGAGTTGAAGTCAGCCAAGTACACATTTCCTTTTCTAACTCCAGTTAGAACCACTTTGTTGTCCTTCTTACTTGTGATAACACAGGCTTCAGAATTGAAGGAAACAATATTCCCTCTGTCACATAGTTGACTGATGCTCAATAGATTGTGTTTGAGACCATCAACTAATGCAACTTCATCAATGATGACATTTTCTTTTGAAATCAAGCCATATCCCATAGTGAACCCTTTGCGGTCATCTCCAAAGGTTATGCTAGGGCCAGCTCTCTCCTTGAACTCTGTGAGCAGGGTAAAATCTCCTGTCATGTGCCTTGAACAACCACTGTCCAAGTACCATAGATTCCTTCTTTTTCCCTGCACACAACAAAATCAATCAAGTTGATTTTGGTACCCAATTTTCCTTGGGTCCAGCCTTGTTAGTCTTTTTCCTAGACTTCATACCTCCTGCATCTTTTGACTTAGGTAACTTTGGGTCAACCTTGGTCACAGATGTAGTTGGTTGAAGTGTAGGGTTAGTTACATTATCATTTAGCACATTTGGTTGAATATGATAAGGCATAGATTGTGCAAACATATTATTCCACATAGGCATGTTGTATGGCATTTGAGGCATACTGAATGCAGCAAAATAAGGATTATTAACATATGGCATGTTTGCAAAATGTGCATGAGGATTCTGTTGAGACACAACAGGCATAGCATGCAGAGGTGACATAGACATGTTAGGCATGGAAGGAGTTAAAGGCATGGGAGCATTCTTAACTGACTTGCAGTTAGCAGATAGATGATTTACACTTTTGCAATACACACCTTGTGTTTGTTAATCCCTACCTTCCCATTTATATTTGATTTTCTTTTAGTTTCCTTTTTATCCTCAACCATCTTAAGCCTATTTTTCAACTGATCTAAAGTCATGTGTCCTATATTCACCTTACTGGCATCTTTGGATATGCTAGCTTCTTCTTTGACAAAGTTCTTGGAAGTTGAACCAAAATTTTAATTGAGATTTTTCAAATTGTTCTTTTTAGAATCACTTGCCTATTTTAATTGATGAGCCTTCAACGGATGCTCATTTTCTTCCTTCAATGGATAACTTTCATCATCCGTTGATTCCACATCCGTTGATAATCCATCACTTAATTATACTTCCTTTTTGTTTTTCTTCCAGGCATTCTCACAGAATGATTCAATTCCCTGAACCTTGACAATCTGAGCACTCACATCCCTAGATATTTTCTAGGCCTTGATTACCTCTTACTCACGTTCTAGTTGTTTAAAAAGAATTTCTACTTTCTTAACAGATTCTTCTAGTTCACTCTCAACAGTTAAGCATTTGATTTTAATCTTTTCAAGCTCAATTACCTTACCCTCTAACACAGCATTCCTATTACTTAAAACAGATTATTCTCTTTGATTCTTGTGTTTTCTTTAGCTAGTGATTTAAGAGAAACACGCAAATGATATAATTCATTGGACATAACATTTATGGCTTCATTGCATTCAATCTTAGAAAGCTGAGAGAGGTCAGTAGTAATTACCTGGTTGCTTGATGAACTAGTTTCATTTTCATTAGAATTAGCCATTAGGGCTAGGTTGACATATTCCATATCATCATCTTCATTGGCTCCATCTGCTGCCCAGTCATCTTGAGTCAGAAAAGCTCTTTCCTTTTGTTTGAGCAAATCGAAATATTTTTTTTTGTAATCAACTTGCTCAAATTTCTTCTTATCAGAGGTTGGCTTTCTGCACTCATTTGCAAAGTGTCCACTTATGCCACAGTTATAACATTTGAACTTAGATTTGTCCACCATGTTCTTGTTTGACTTAGTGAATTTAGCATTTTTCCTGAATTTCATCTTTCCAAACCTCCTGGACAGAAAGGCCAGATGTTCATCAACATCATCAGAGTCATCTTGACTGGAATTATCTTCAACCTCAGCTACTTGCACCTTTCCCTTACTTGATTCTGATTTGCCTGTGCCAATTTTGAGACTTAGCATTGTCTTTTCTTCATTCCTGGCTTCAGTCTTCTCATTGTCAGCTACAAGTGCAACTGATCCACCTTTTCTCTTTCCCTTTTCCAACAGCTCATCTTGCTCCATCTCAAGTTCATAGGTCTTCAAAATTCCATATAATCTTTCATGTGTGAAGTCCTTATAATCTTGAGAATTCCTTAGTGAAACAGTCATAGGCTTCCATTTCTTTGGTAGAGACCTCAGAAATTTTAAGTTGGAGTCCTTGACTTGGTACACTCTGCCATACAGCTTCAATCCATTCAACAGTTTCTGAAATCTATTGAAGGTATCATTCAGTGATTCTCCTTCTTCAAAGTGAAAGTATTCATACTGTTGAATGAGAAGCTGCGTTTTGTTTTCTCTAACTTGTTCAGTACCTTCAGAGATAAGTTGCACAGTATCCCAAATTTCCTTAGCAGTTTGGCTGTTAATGACATTATCAAACATATCTTGATCTAAACAATTGAACATAATGTTCATGGCTTTGTTGTCCTTGTGAACCTCTTCAATATCTTCATCAATCCATTCTGCTTTTGGCTTGGGAATAGACTATCCAATAGCAACTGTGGCAGTTGCAGCTGTGGCCACCTTGTGAGGGATGTGAGGACCATTTTCAATGCAGTTGATGTAGTTTTCATCTTGAGAAAGAAGATGTAGATGCATCTTCACTTTCCAGTGATGATAATTATCTCTTTCCAGGATTGGAATCTTTACACCAATATCCTTCTTACTCATGATGTTAGTAGAATAGATTTTTAAACTCTTTGTAAGTTAAGAGCTTGCTCTAATACAAATTGTTATTCCCAAGGAACTAACAATGAGATTTACATAAGGGGGGTTGAATGTAAATCTCAAAATTTTTTCAAGTTTTGAGCAGTTTCAAAGGCTATGTGTTTTGATGAACAAGTGTGTGTGAATTGCTTTGAGCTAATACTGACAGATATATATTCAAACACAAATGTAAAGAACACAAAAGACTTAAAAACTTTTCTGGTGGATTTGTTGTTCCACCAGAGATGTGTTATTTCAGAAAATCTGTGATTCAAGAAATTGATCATAGCTGCTTCCTAGTACAAACTAGATGATTTTCTCTCAATGTTTTTCTAAACAGCTCTGGAAAATTCACATTCTAGTTACTAGCTGCAACTTGGTTTATATATCACCAAGTTTACAAGTGAAGACAAAAATATAAAATACAATTGAAAAGATTCTTCACATGTTTCTTCTTCATTTCTCTATCCAATGCAATCTAGGATAATCTGTGAATCTTTGAATACTTCCTTGTTTACACCAGAATAGAAATGCTGCATTTTCTTGATTCCTCCAAGAGGCTGCCACATACCAATTGTCTCTGTCAACCCATGTGCCTCTGTCAGCTTATGAATTGTCACTGTCAACTGCTATTGAACTTAGCATCCGTTGAAGCTTTCATCCCTTGAAGGCTTTATCCGTTGATGCATTAGCAGTTGAAGCTTTATCCGTTGATGCACTCATCCGTTGATGGATGTTATCCGTTGAAGCTTTAGAGACATCCGTTGAAGCTTTGTTTCTTATCCGTTGAAGACCTTTAACTTATCAGTTGATACTACTTCACTTATACAAAATTACAAGGCATGAAATATTTACAGTTAGCCCTCCTATTTGCATATCCACTAGTAGTCAACATGACTTATAAATTCCCACAACATCTAAGTATTATAACTTGAATACAGAAACTGAAATGTGCTACAATACTAAACTTATTTCTAAGTAAAGCTACTCCATCAACGGATAGCCAGAATGGTCTTATCCGTTGAGGCTACAAACACCAGATTTCTACTTAAGTGTTTTGTTTAACTTATCATCAAACTAATATACATATTCCTAACAAACTTATTGAACTGATGGTTGCTAATGAGTACCAGAATCCTTCCCGGAGGCTGACTCAGGGAAAAGTCGTAGGAATTCTGGAGTTGGACGCAGCAACTGCTATCGCTGCCCAACTTAAGGCTTTGACGATGAAGGTGGACACTTTGGCTAATTATGGAGTTAATCAAATCACTAGTGTCTGTGAGCTTTGTGCTGGTGCCCATGAGACTGATCAGTGCGCAATTTCTAGTGAATCAGCTCAGTTCGTGAGCAACTTCCAGCGATGGTAGCAACCAGTGCCAGCCACCTATCATCCTAACAACCGCAATCATCATAATTTCAGCTGGAGCAACACTCAAAATGCGGTTCAACGGCCTTATCAGCAATATCCAGCTAAGTAGTACAACCCCCTGGTCTTCAGCAACCACAGTATGCACCTAGATAGCAACTCCAGCTGCAACAAGCCAATGAAAAATCTGAATTAGAGGAGTTGAAGCTTATGTGCAAAAGTCAAACTATTTCTATCAAGACCTTGGAAAATCAAATTGGGAATATTGCCAAAGCCTTGCTAAATCATCAGCCTGGTACACTACCTAGTGACACTGAAGTGCCAAGAAAGAGGGAAGCTAAGGAGCAGGTAAAAGTAATCACTTTAAGGTCTGGAAAGGTTGCGAATCCCGAACAAACTCAAGAGTTGACTGAAAAAGCTGGGGCTGAGAAAGAAGTAGATCAGCAGGATGAAGAAGTGGAAACAAGGAAGACTACTGTTGAGCACACTCCGCCCGAGGGTAATACAGGGGAGAAACAGATCTATCTTCCACCGCCTTTTCCTAAGCGGCTGCAGAAGAAAAAGCTGGACAAACAATTTGAGAAGTTTCTGGAGGTGTTCAAGAAACTTCATATCAACATACCTTTCGCTGAGGGTCTTGAGCAGATGCCTAGTTATGCAAAGTTTATGAAAGGTATACTCTCTCGGAAAGTGAATCTAGATGATTTAGAGACTGTTGCTCTCACGAAGGAATGCAGTGTTGTGCTGCAACAGAAATTACCTCTGAAGCTTAAGGATCCAGGAAGCTTCATTATTCCATGTACTATTGGAAAAGTATCTTTTGACAGATGCTTATGTGACTTGGGAGCTAGCATCAATCTGATGCATGTGTCAATCTTCAAGCAGTTGGATTTACCTGATCCCAAACTGACTTATATGACATTGCAGTTGGCCGATCGTTCTATTACATATCCGTGAGGTATTGTGGAGGATGTCTTGGTCAAGGTTGATAAACTCATCTTCCCTGCTGATTTCGTAATTCTTGATTTCAAGGAGGATAAGAAGATTCCCATAATCTTGGGGAGACCTTTTTTGGCGACGGGCCGAACCTTGATAGATGTGCAGAAGGGTGAGCTCATAATGCGAGTTTTGGATCAGGATGTTACTTTTAATGTGTTCAATGCTATGAAATTTCCTACTGATAATGAGGAGTGCTTAAAAGTGGAGTTGGTCGATTCGGTGGTCACATCGGAACTTGATCAATTGCTAAGGTCCGATGCCTTAGAAAAAGCCTTATTGGGGAATTCAGATAGTGAAAATGATGAAGGTGAAGAACAATTACAGTATTTGAATGCTTCTCCCTGGAAAAGGAAGATTGACATGCCTTTGGAATCTCTTGGAATGAAGGAATTGATCAAAGCTCCTACACGCATCAAGCCATCTATTGAGGAAGCTCCCACTCTTGAGCTTAAGCCTTTACCTGAGTATTTGAGGTATGTATTTTTAGGTGATGCATCTACTCTGCCTGTTATTATTGTATCTGACCTTTCAGGTGGTGATGAGGAAAAGCTTCTGAGGATTCTGAGAGAGTTCAAATCGGCAATTGGCTGGACTATAGCAGATATAAAGGGAATCAGCCCTTCTTACTGCATGCACAAAATTCTTCTAGAGGACGGTAGCAAGCCTACGGTCGAGCAGCAAAGAAGACTTAATCCAATCATGAATGTAGTAGTGAAGAAGGAAATTCTTAAGTGGCTAGATGCAGGGAATCATCTATCCTATTTCTGACAGTTTATGGGTAAGCCCGGTTCAATGTGTGCCAAAGAAGGGTGGTATTATAGTGGTAGCAAATGAGAAGAATGATCGTATTCCTACTAGAACAGTAACGGGGTGGAGAGTTTGCATGGACTACAGGAAGCTGAACAAAGCCACTAGGAAAGATTATTTCCCTTTGCCATTTATTGATCAGATGCTTGACAGGTTGGCCGGTCATGAGTACTACTATCTTCTGGATGGTTATTCGGGTTACATTCAAATTTGTATCGCTCCAGAAGATCAGGAGAAAATAACCTTCACTTGTCCATTTGGTACTTTCGCCTTTAGACGAGTTTCTTTAGGTCTGTGTGGTGCGCCAGCCACATTTCACAGATGTATGATGGCCATATTTTCTGACATGATTGGCCAGAATGTGGAGGTGTTCATGGACGACTTCTCAATCTTTGGCGATTCTTTTAATGAATGCTTGCAAAATCTTGGACATGTTCTCAAAAGGTGTGTTGAGACCAATCTGGTTCTCAATTGGGAGAAATGTCACTTTATGGTGCGACAAGCCATTATTCTTGGGCACAAGGTCTCTAGTAAAGGGTCTAGAGGTGGACAGGGCCAAGGTGGGGGTCATTGAGAATCTCCCTCCACCCATTTCTGTTAAGGGAATTCGCATTTTTCTTGGTTATGCGGGTTTCTATAGGCGTTTCATCAAAGACTTCTCAAAAATTTTGAAGTCATTGTGCAGTTTGCTAGAAAAAGATGTCCCTTTCAAGTTTGATGATGAGTGCCTTGTAGCTTTTGAGACATTGAAGAAGATTTTAATCATGGCACCGGTCATAACTGTACCTGACTGGAATGAACCTTTTGAGATGATGTGCGATGCAAGTGACTATATAGTTGGAGCAATTCTTGGGCAGAGGAAGAACAACATATTTCATGTGGTCTACTACGCTAGTAAGACCCTAAATGGTACTCAACTGAATTATACTACTATAGAGAAAGAACTTTTGGCTATTGTCTATGGTTTTGAGAAATTTCGATCTTATTTACTTGGGACTAAGGTGACAGTTTTCACTGATCACGCTGTAATTTGATATATCGTCTCAAAGAAGGACTCGAAGGCTAGATTGATTATATGGGTTCTTTTGCTCCAAGAATTTGAACTAGAGAACAAGGATAGAAAAGGAACTGAAAATCAAGTCGTTGATCATCTCTCGCGTTTAGAGAATCCTAATGCTACTTCATTGGATAAGACATTGATAAATGAATCTTTTCCCGACGAGCAGCTGTTTGGAGTGCAAGAAGAAGAACTGTGGTTTGCAGACATTGTGAACTACCTTGTGAGTAATATCATGCCTCCCGACTTATCTTATGCTCAAAGGAAGAAGTTTCTATATGAAGTAAAGTGGTATATATGGGATGAGCCGTTTCTTTTTCGATAAGGAGCTGACCAAATCATCAGGAGATGTATTCCTTACAGCGAAACGGGGGGGATCTTGCGAGATTGCCACTCAACGGCTTATGGAGGACATTATGTTGGAGAAAAGACAACAGCTCGTGTTCTTCAAGCAGGTTTCTTTTGGCCGACATTATTTAAAGATGCTCACCAATTCGTTTTGAAATGTGATCAATGTCAACGTGTGGGTAATATGTCCAAGAGGGATGAGATGCCTCTTAATCTGCTTCTCGAGGTTGAGGTCTTCGATGTTTGGGGAATTGACTTTATGGGGCCATTTGTCTCATCTTGTAACAATCAGTATATCTTGTTGGCGGTTGATTACGTGTCGAAATGGGTTGAAGTTAAGGCATTGCCAACAAACGATATGAAAGTGGTGCTTGATTTTCTTCACAAGCAGATATTCACAAGGTTTGGAACTCCAAGAGTCATAATCAGTGATGAGGGGTCGCATTTTTGCAATCACAAGTTCACTGTTATGATGAAAAGGTATAATGTGAATCATCGCATTGCTACGGCTTATCATCCTCAGACGAATGGTCAAGCTGAGGTATCTAATAGAGAGATCAAGCACATTTTAGAGAAAGTAGTGTGCCCATCAAGGAAAGATTGGTCTTTGAAGCTTGATGAAGCTGTTTCGGCTTATAGAATAGCTTACAAAACTCCTTTGGGAATGTCGTCATTTCAGTTGGTCTATGGTAAAGGGTGTCATTTTCCTGTGGAGCTCGAGCATAAAGCATACTGGGCTTTGAAGAAGTTGAATCTGGACTTGGATGCGGCTGGAAAGAAGAGGATGCTTCAATTGAATGAACTCAACGAGTTTCGACTTCTAGCTTATGAGAACAACAAAATTTATAAGGAGAAAGTCAAGAGGTGGCATGATCGGGGTTTAGTGCTCAAATCATTTGTGCCAGGGCAACAAGTTCTTTTGTTCAACTCTCATCTTTGTCTTTTTCCTGGAAAGTTGAAGTCAAGATGGAAAGGGCCATTTATTGTTAAAACTGTGTTTCCACATGGAGCGTGGAAATTTTTGAGAATGATCCGGGCCAAGCATTCAAGGTAAATGGTCAGAGGTTGAAGCATTATTATGGTGACACGGCAACCCACGAGGTGGTTAGTGCCGTTTTATTGTCCATTTGATCTCGAGATTCTACGTCGAGCTAGCGACGTAAAAGAAGCGCTTCTTGGGAGGCAACCTAAATATGTTATACATTAGTATGTAGAGGTAACAAGAAGGAAGGAGAAAAACACAAAAAAATTAGAAAAAGAAAAAAATTCAGGGCCAACTACAGAAGCTGGGCGCGCCCGCGCTGATCAAGCGCGCGGCCGCGCCATTTTTCCAGTAACCAAGCGCGCCCGCGCTATCCTAGCGCACGCCCGCGCTGGTTTTCCAGAGAGTGAGCGTGCATGCGCTGTCCAAGCGCGCGCCCGCGCCGGGTCCCTGTTTAAAAACATCAGTTTTAAGAGAAAATCGGGATTTTCAATCAAAATTCAATTCCAAACCGATTTTTACTCTTCCACATCCCATAATTCCCTCTCCAAATTAAACCCATTATTCCCACGATTCCCATAATCAATTTCCACTTCTATTCCTCATCAAATTTACACCTCTCCACCTATAAATACATACACTTATACACAAATTTTGCACCACATCACAATTTCTCAAACACAAATCTCTCTCAAACACTTAAACTTTTATTCTCTCTCATTCAATCCCAATGGCACCCAAGAGACAAAGAACACAAGTTGGCAGCAGCACCACCGATTCTTCGACTACGGGTGGTGTGAGGCCAAGGTTTTCTACTCCAAAGGCTAAAGATGACTACACGAGACTTCTCTCGAAACCTATTGCTAAGGTGCGAGGTTTTCTGCCATTAGGGAAGGATGGTAAGCTGTTGGAGATGATTCTTGAGATGGGCTGTGTTCCTTTCTGTGAGGCTCCCGCTGCTGTGTCCATGAGTGTTTTGTGGGAGTTCTATGATAACGCCAAGATGGAGAAGAATGGCTTCACGATGGTTCGAGGGAGGACTGTGGAGTATACTGTAGAGGCTATCAGGATGGTGATTGAGCAGCCCGCAAGGAAGGTGGATCAGGACACTTGGAATGATAAGACGCCCGAGGACTTCAACTTGGATCTGATCGTTGCGACTTTGTGTGTGCTTGAGACTCATTAGAAGTTCAAGAGAGGCACTCCTGATTACTCCATGTTCCCAGCATCATGCATGAACAGGTTTGCACGGGCCTGGAACTCGTTTATTTGTGCTAACATCATGCCATCTTCGCATGTGCATGAGATTACTGTGGAGCGTGCTCATCTGCTGTGGGGTATTCTTCAGGGTGATTACATTGATTTGGGGATGGTGATATATCAGGGGATTCTGAGATTTTTGAGAGGAGGTACTACAGGTGATATTCTGTATGCGTCCGTTATGACAAAGTTGTGCGTGGTAGTTGGTGTTCATTGGCCCGCACATGAGCAGCTTCAGCTTCCCAGTGCTCCTATCGACAGCTCTACACTGTTGAGCATGCAGGAGTGTTATGGAGAGAAGCCCGATCCTAAGGGGCTTGGGTACTCGTATGATCATCTTCCATATGGTAGGCGTATGGAGGTAGCTACTGCGGGAGGTTCTCAGCATGCCCATCGAGCAGCTTGGAGAGCTCGGTTAGGAGAGGAGGTTGGTTCGTCAGTATCGCAGCAGCAGCAGCAGTAGGAGGCAGCAGAGATTGGAGCTGGTTTGAGTTCGACGTAGTGTAGGCGTCTAGCTAGGAGGATGGATGCGATGCACGACATCCATAGTCGGTTTGCACACAATCTCACCCAGGCACTTGGGACTGCATTTAGAGCCACCGGTGTTGACATCTAGTGACCAGTTTTTGGTGAGGATTCCGTGTATCCACCTCTAGACACGCCTGATACTCCACCCGTTGAGGGTGATAATTCTGATTCACAGTAGGTATGCCTGATTTCTTACTATTACCTTCACTGAGGATAGTGAATATTTTAAGTTTGGGGGTAGTAGTTGAAGCAATATATGTTTTATGTGAGTCTCATGTAGTTGCATATTTCATAATAGTTTAGTTCATATAATTTGCATATTTTGCCATGTAGTTTTTTATTATTTTATTCTATTTTTGGTAGTTTTATGATATTTTGTTCATGTAGTTGCATGCATTTGCATTATAACATGATCTCTTAGATGATTTTTCCGATTGATTTGTGATGTTGATGTTAGTGTAGTGATGTCATATTTAGTAATGTTGAGTCTTATTAGATTGATTTGCATGCTAGAGGCAATTATATTTCACTAAGTCTTATAGGTTGCTAGAGTGCTAGATCATGATCATGGTTTATTTGTTTGTTGAGGATTAATCGCTTGTTTATATTTAGAATTTAGGTTATTCTCTTAATAATAAAAGACATGGATATTTAAAAATTGGAGAAAATTGGATTTCATTGCTAGTTGTGTGGCTAGGTGTCAAATGGCTAGTAGCCGACTCATATTTATATGAGTAGTCTAGGGTTGAATGAGATGGAGTGAAACGCACTCATTCAGAAATTCGTTAAAAAAAGAAAGAAAAAAAAGAGGAAAAAAATGAAAAATAAGTGTTATGTATAATTGATCACAAATGGGCTCTTTAGTACTCGAGTTATTAAGTTCTTAGGGGACTTTGCGCCTAGTGACCTAAGGCTTTTATAGTCTGGGATTCGCTAACCTAACGCTCGCTACATGAGTCCTATTGTATAAGTCTTTTATGGACCTCACTCATTGCACGATCAAATAAGCATATTTGTTTGTTTTATTGTGAATAAAAGCATGAATCCGTATAAAACTCTGATATAAGAATTAAAGTATTATAAGTTATTTTGAGTCTAGCTTTTATTCTGTTTATAAACTTGTGATTGTCTTGGTAAGAAGTGAGTCATGATTGTTGATCTAGTTGTGATAGTATATCTGTAAGCAGTTGCACACACGCACGTCTCAAGTTTATAAATTGATTTGTGAGGTTTAATTGATCTTTATGCGAATAACTGCATTTGCTGAAGTATTGCTTGTCGATTGGTTTAGTTATTCTATGGGGATTGTTGCATTCATATTAGTTGTATTCACGCATTTTTATTTCTTGTTCTTTGAGTCTGTTTACGCTTGAGGACAAGCATCGATTCAAGTTGGGGGTATATTGACTGGCATTTATGACACTTTATTATGCTCTAATAAGCTTTGAATTGATGCATTTGTACTCAATTTGTTAAGTGTTTTAATATGTTTTCGAGTGTTTTTGCATTTCAGGCATTATCTAGGTAATCAGGTGAATTAGCATTGTTTTGGTGCTAATTTGGTGTCAAGGCGTTGTTGGAATAAAAGATCGCGAAGACCGGCTCGAATCTACAAGAAAAAGAAAAGAAGTCAGTTTTGGCGGAAGCCCAGCGCGCCCGCGCTGATCAAGCGCGCGCCCGCGCCAGGTCGGGTTTCAGAATTTCTGTTTTGAATAGAAGACTGATTTTCTGGGGTTCTATGCTGATCAGGGCTACTATATAAACAACTCTAGGTCATTTTTAATATTATTAAGCTATATCAAGCCGGAGACATATCAAGAAGAGCTGTAAGAAGACCGCTTTAGCGTGATTCAACGAAGACGAAGAAGATCTTGTTTTTACTTGTGAATCTTTGTTTTAAGTTGTATTTGGATGCTAGTTTTCTTACTTGTGAACCTTAATCTTGTTTTGCACTTGGTTTTCATTATTCGTTATAAAGACTACGTTTGTTATATCATGCTTTCATTGGAACCCACATTAATGATGAGTCCGATTATGGGCTAATCGTTATCGTGGGGTTCTAGCGGATTTATTTATGGATTTCTTTAGTTGAATTATTTTGATGCCTTAGTATGTGGTGATTGTATGATATCCTAGTATTGGTTGTGCGTATTCGTCTTATGAGCGTCGCGAACTTATAAGATAGTGTGTTAATTATTAATGAAGCGAAAGTGAATTTAAGGATTTAGAACTTTCCATGCTAGCATAGGTTCATGTATTTGTTATGCATGATTCGTAGGTAATTTTAACCATCTTACTTGCCCTGTGTAATCAAGATAGATAACTTGTGCTTA
Organism: Apium graveolens; assembly: GCF_009905375.1. NCBI lineage: Eukaryota > Viridiplantae > Streptophyta > Magnoliopsida > Apiales > Apiaceae > Apium > Apium graveolens. Next base: position 227,384,174 of record NC_133650.1, on the reverse strand, counting down.
AACCGTTATGTTATCAAATTCTATAGATATATAGGGTCTCAATATAATTGGTGTCTATTCAGCTTCTATCTTTTTTGTGGATATTTGGTAGTATGGTACTCGTGTAACGAAATTTGGTGTTTATCAGTTTCGTGTTGTCTGATTAGTGTCATCACCATTGCATGCTAAGGTTGAGAATAATAAGATTATTGAATGAAGTATTTAATGAAGTTAGAATCACATGTTTGTCATATATATTAATTCAGTCAATATTAATCTCGTAGATATAATTGTTAGTCAATTCTTAGTTATAAACAACCTCAATTTGTTATCATCTTAGCATTGAATCATAACCATAAATTGTTGCTTAAGTGTGTGAATTAATTAGTTAACCAATATAGTCTCTATGGGAATGAACTAGAAAAGATTCTATACTACTTGCGAACTCGTATACTTGCATGTATTATTAGCGCGTGTTTAGCGACTAACAGTGAACCCGTAGGGTTTATCCAGTGCGCACCAAAAGGGTAGCGGCTACGCATTACCTACGATAAAAAAAATACTGAAACAAAATACTTTTCCGCAAATATTATGCACGAAAAGGGATTTTTTTTTAAATCCTGACTATCCAATGATAAAGGAATAATGTGTTTGATAATAGTTATCTGACAATAAGCACCCATTGTGACGCCCACCAAACCCGGGTCAGAAGTTTGGTGCTCACAACACACACCACAATATATAAACCTGTATATAAATTATTATAAGCATTGACCCTTTTTGTAATAACCCCAAAAATTTTGGACTTTTTGTAACCCTTATGAATAGTGATTTTGCTGATTATGTTGAATAAGAAAACTTTTCATGCCACACTTTGTAGAGGTTCTTTTATTGTTATTCTAAGATCTTATTAGTACTCTATATGGTATAAGTGTATGTAAAGATCGTCAGAATCCAAATTCGAAACACTTTGATTTTTCCCCAAAATCCACCAGATACCGAAAGAATTGAGTATAAGGTAACAGGATAAAAAGGATTTAAATTCAAGGAGTATAAGAGAGGATCATAAAAGGAATATAATGTATTGAGAAAGGTTAAGTAAAGCCAAGTAATAAGATCCCGGGTATGATCCCTCAAACGATAAACGAGAACGAAAGTTAAGCGAACCGTATAACAGATCAGCGGTCATTAGCCAAGTAATTAGGAGTTAATCAAAGAGGTTAGTGATGATGATGTCATCACACCAACAAGAAGAGGACAAGTGTGGGAAGATGACATAGGAGGATGATATAAGCATGACCAAAAGGGAAGGAAGTGTTGGTTGATTATAAACCACACAAAATTTACCATGGTAACAATTCAATTAATCACAAAAATCAAAAGCAACCAAAACAAACACATTTTCTTCTTCCCCCATCTTTTTGCCTCGGCTTTTTGAAGAAAAGCAAGGAAGAAAATTCCAAAACCCAAGCTCCACTTAATCATAATTCAAGAGGTTTGTTTCTTTAGCTTCCATAATTCATAACTTAGATGAGCCATAAGTTTAAGCTCAAGATTCCATGTTTAACATAGATAATCAATTCATCAAAGTTCTTGGTGAATAGTGTTTTCAAGAAACTAACTTTGTGTTTTCTTATGTTTTCTTCAAGATCCAAGCTTGGTAGAGATAGTTAGTGGTTATTTAAGGCTTCCTAAGTGATTGTCCACTCTCCAAGGAAGGTATAACTTCTCAAACCCTTAGTCTTAAGTTTTGTTGGTTTGGATTTCATAATGTTTAGATGATGGGTTAGTGTAATGGGTATGTACTCATGTTTAGAGCTTTGTTTAGTAAGTGGTCTTGTTGATTTTGGAGTTAGGAGTGATACTTGTTGGATTTGATGTTCTTGGTCACATTTTAACTTGGTTTAGATGAATAAGTTGAGATCTTGAGTTATAGTTAAATGATCTTGTATTGTGGTTGAATGATGGTGGAATGGTGTTGATTGGTGGTGGTTTGATGTTGAATTGATTTGGTAAAAAATTGGGAATTTCTAAGTTATAGCCGTCGTAATGCCCAATTTTCCTTAAACTGTTTTGTGCTTAACTTTTGCTCCCGGAACACTCACTGCCATGAACTGACCATTACCATGTTTAGATAGTTCATGTTACGAGCTTCGATTGATATGTGGTTCGCTTGAATCTGATGTACGGTTTAGGAGAAACGAACGTTTTAAGTAACGGCGTTTCGGGAACGAACCATTACCCCTCGCCTTACTTTGAAACCTTGGTTAAGGCCCTTAAGTGACTAATTGGAGTATGAAACAATGATTTAAAGTGGATTAGGCAGTTGGTAGGGTACTCGCGAAAGAATCGCCTTAAAATTCTTAATGGTTAATTTATTAAAAATGGTGGAGCTGAGGGTACTCGAGCGACTTAAGTGAATTATTAAGCGCAAAAGCGAGCGTTAGAGTCTAATTGGTTAAAGTATAGATTCTTAAGCGACTTTGGTTTAATTCCAACTTATATGTTGTTTATAGGTTACCAGACTCGTCCCAGGCCTTTTACCACCCCCCAGTCGTTCAGACAAGTTTTCTACCCGTTATACTGTTGTTGTGATGTATATATGTATATGCATTATCTTGTGATAGATGCATGATGGTTATTAGCAAATCTTGCGATATATTGGAGCATGCTGATATGGTTTATATGCATGCCTGTTTCGTAATCTTGATATCTAATTGTTGATTCAAATTCTTATAAGTTGCATAATACCTATGCTAGAGATAAGCAGTAGTTGCGTATACCCTTGGTATAGGGGACCCAAAGGTGAACATTTTCTAAATCGGGAGACGATGTTCCCGAGTATTATATATATATATAAATATATATATATAAGATATATTTTTCAAAACTATTAATCGAATAAGGTTTATTCGATAACTTTATTTTATTTAATGAATATTAGTTTGAATATTTATTCGAGGACTTAAGACTCCGTTTATTTTATTTAATGAATATCATTTTGAATATTCATTCGAGGACTTATGACTCCGCTTATTTTATTAAATAATATTCTTTATTTTATTAAAGAATAATGTTTCGATAATCAAACTTATTTTCGATTATTCAAATAAAGATCGTACTTTCGTATAAGTATATCTTTGGTTATTTATTATTCATTTCAAGTATGAGTTTTAAAACTTCTACTTCAATTATTTTTATAAAGATTATCCTTTATGGGAATATTATTTAAATAATAAAATTCAGATATTTTCTAAATATATTGGGACTGATTTATTTCATTAAATCAGCATTACTCCAGATATTCTTAAAAATGTTTTCGAGTCTTCGAAATGATTTTAAAAGTTAGGGCGGATCCCAAAACTCATTTTTATATTTAAGATCCTCCTTTCGAAGGGGATTTAAATACTCGCTCAAAACCTGAGGGATCCGGCTCTGTGGTGTATTTTATATTCGCAACAAGGTTGCTGTTTGGATAAAAAAGTTTCTGATTACTTATCCAACACTCGGGAAGTAAAATTCTTGGAACAAGTTAATCCATTAACAGGCACCGCCTGGGAAATATCGGTGAGTTTCCTTTCCAACTAGATACGACTTCTTGGTGGAGCCGTATCAACAAGTTTCTACTTGGGAAAGTGGGGACGAGCTTTACTTTTCAGAGTCATGGATTTCATCTGAACTAGGAGTGGCGTAAGTGGTCGAGTGGCGCCGGCCCAGCCTTATTATATTGGCCCAAATGGCCTGGAAGTTCCGCTAAGACGGTCCATTCCTTAGGAGTCCAGGGTTCGGTTGACAAGTAAATCCGACTGTTCTCCTCTACATGTAGAAAATGGCGGGGTTGCACTACTGCGACTGATCATCGCGAGTGGTCTTCCTGGCTCGGCAAACTCCCGTAATGAGTTCATCATCCAATTGGATATTTCTGCAACACTAACCAGAGCACTTTGATAGAAAGGCTACAACTGGGCGATTGTTAAGTGTTGGCAGGGTCGAGTTTTCAAAATGATGTTTTCATCAAATGAAGTATCTCGTAACTTCATTTCATTTTGATGATATTTCAAAGATTAATTCTATACAAGTTTTGTCGTGTAGCTTCATCTATGGGGTGAACTAATTATAACTTGAATGGTGGTAGTTCAAGTAGTATTCGGAAAAGATATAAGTATATTGGAGTATCTTGTAACTTCATCTTTTCAACTTATATCTAGTTAATGATTATCTTATGAATGACAAAGGTTTTTAGAAAAACGTTGAGACAAGGTTAGATATATGAGATCACCTTGCAACGATATTTTTATACAGTTATAAACTGGAACTCTGTGTATATTATACATGGAAGAGGATTTCAATATTTTGAAAAGTATATATACATATATACTAAATATTTTGCGACTTGGTCGCATTAAGAGATCAAACTTGGTTCATTTTTTTTTGACCAAGACTTTCATTAGTACTGTGAGAATGCTCATATTTCGTAAATTATAATGCATATTATTTCGGTGGGCTTGTTGCTCACCCTTGCTTTCTTCTTTCATCACACAACAACAGATAGACAAGATGAACAGGACCAAGCTCCCAATTCGTGAGGGATAGGAAATGTTTCGCAGTTTCCTGTAGGCGTTGATGTCGTGTAGCTGAGGTAGGATCTACCAATAGGCTAGGCTTTCAACTTTTGATGTACCAGACTTATGTATATTTATGAATTGTAATAATGGCAAAGAATATGTAAATTTATTCAGAAACCCTTTTAAGGTGTAATGGTTTACAATTGTGGAATAAAATGACTTGTGTTATTTTTGGATATTCATCTCTGAGACTATAACTTGTGGTGTGTGTGTTTATTGTGGGGTCATAGTACGGATTAGATGATTGTTTATTAAGATTGGGTGTTATTAAGGGAAATGGAACTCGTGACAACCCGGATCCCCGACCCCGGATTTGGGGGTGTTACCGAAATGGTATCAGAGCTAAGCGTTATAAACCTCAGAGATGAAGTGACGTTAAAATAATAAGTTAACTAAGATAAATAAGAACTCTTGCCAAGTTCATAGTCGAACTACCTAACGTAGTACTGACAGTTAAAACCCTTATGGGAACCCTTATAAATATCGCGATAAAAGCGTAATTCATTATCGTATATGGTAGCGGGACTCCGAACCCTGAGGTTGAGGAGCAACAATGCGATGATGTTTTATTAGTTATTGGAGATCAGATTGTGGATCCGATAGAGCGTCCTAACACGGGACCGGATGATGTTCATATTGAGGATGTAGCGGTTGAGAATGTTGTCCTAGAAGGGATTATTGCTGAGAAGGATCCCGTAAAGGATCCTGACAAGAATGAATAAAGGACCACTGAGGAATTGATGACCATGGTTAGGGAAACTACTTGTAAAGCCTATGCCTATGTCAAACAAGTTGAGAAGGCAAGACAATGATATCAAAGTGTTGTTGCTGTGCATAATTTTATGCCAATGCCTTATTCAATAATTCTGCTAATGTTGCAGCAGCTGCAAACCTTAGCTCTGGTTTTAAGAAACTATCTATGAATGCCAGTCGATCAGCCAGACTACCATTAAGTGTTCTTATTTTAATTTTAATGGGCACATCAAAGAAAACTGCTATAAACTGATCGACTATCCACCAAACTGGAAGACGAAAGACAAATCAAGTCTTTATGGTAATGTTTTTTCTGGTATAACTTCTGGAAATTCTAATTCCATTTCTCCAAATATTGTTGGTCCAAACATGTTGTACAATTTAGGTCTTTACCTAAAGGCAATCAAATCAATGCGGAAAATGTGGCCACTACAACTTCTTCTGATCAGTTCACACAAATGCATCAACAAATTAACCAGCTTAGTCAAATGATGAGTTATTTTGTTGGAAAAGGTTTAAACAGTCCAGAAGATCTTAGGCTCGTGGCAATAGTTTTACCCTAAAGATTGGAGGCACTACTTGTATGGAGAGAAGTGCGAGATTTACACAAACCATAGGAGCTCTAGTACATTTTTACGTAAAAAGAGCTCAGCATACGCCAGAGGAGGCGGTTAGAGCTAATCAAGAATTATGATTGGGAGATTCTTTATCATTCGGGGACTCAAGATGATAATGTCTTCGGAAGAGTTGATAAGAGATTTTGAGAAAATGGAAATAGAAGTGAAGGTAATCGGAGCCGGTACTGAAAGGTTGTTTGAGATTGTAATGCAGCCCGAATTATGGGAAAAGAAAATCATATTGTTCCAAGAAAAAGTGATAAATGAAGGCAGAGAACAAATGACTGGAGAAGAGATTAATACCGAGAAAGATGATAAGGCAATAATGAGGTATTCCTACAGAATTTTGGTTCCAAACGTTCAAGAGCTTAAGGACGGGATCTTAGATGGAAGTCATAGTTCGAGGAATAAGATTAAGGGAAAACCCTGAATGTGATAATCAGGGAGGTCGCAATCAAGATGTAAGGAACCCAGAATATAATGAAGTGGAAAACAAGGATTTTAACGTATAAGATAACCCCAATTATGGGAGAAGGATGAAACATTTCATATTGAGAAAATAGAAGTCGAGTAAGGAAAGGAGACCCGAGATGGTACTCTTATACGGCAATTCATGGACCTGTCTAAACAGAACTTAGACTAATATCCCCAACCACCACCCTGAGGAAACAATGCGGTGAGAAATTCTTTCAGGACCTTTAAGTCGCTAAGCTCTCAGAGTTCCAAGGAACAAGCTGACCCAGTCGAGGCAAGAGCCTGGCTAAAGGAAATATAGGAATCATTTGAGACTCTAAATGATTAACGAATCACAAAAGACTGTTTTTGTCACTTACCCTCCTAAGAGAGAGGCCACCTGTTGGTGAAAGGCCAAGGAAGGCACGGAGCAAGAGATTATAATAAACTGATTTAAGTTCAGTCAAATGTTTTCAGGAAAGTACTTCCCAAGGTTATGGAGATAGTGTAAAAGCTTTAGAGCCAGAACAAAGGCAGACGAGTATGATGAATTATGAATCTAAGTTGTAAAAGTTGTCAAGATTCGTTCTGAGGACACGAATCCAGAATGACGGGATGTTTGAAATCAATGCTTATGTTGTGTTGGTTCATGAAATAATGATAAGAGAAAGGAAAATAAAAAGAAACTGAAGTGGAAAGGAATATAAAGGCAATAGAGTTTGAGGAATGATAAGGGAGTTGGGAATGAGAAAACCCTAAAGACTCGTAGCAATAGAAATAGAAAAGTATGTAATCTTCAGGATGAGGGTGATTCACCATGAGTTAAAATTAATGGTTGAAGGCATAAGAGATACATATATTTTATCCCCTGTAAGTTGGGAGGATTCGAGGAAACCTTGAGATAGTTCGAAGGATAAATAATGAGACGCGGATAGACTGAGGAGACAAGGAAGTAAGAAATTAGGAAAATTGAATGAAGGAAGTGACCTTCAAGAATGTGAAGTGTAAGACCGGTGGCTTGATACCCAGAAAGGGAGACGCCAGGTATGAAAGATATCCCAACATTGAGATGACTGTTGAGATAAACAACAAAAGTAAATAAGGAATTATTAAGAAGAAGTTCACGTTGAACACGACCAATATCTTCCAGAACATCCCTGTTGTCATTACCAAATTAGGCAAGCAAAGCGGAAAAAAAACCGTTGTTATCTTTTGGAGGCCATATGGATTGACCTCAGTTTGAATAAGGATGCTATTGTGAAATTAAGTATAGACTATCGAAGTGAGAATGATTAAATAAGGTAATCTATCAAGTATATATGACTTGATTTATCCATGGAAGAGTGTAAGTATCTTTTAAAGGTGGAATTAAGGATAAAACCCCGATAACTTGAAATGAATCCTAGGGGAATGCATAAAGGTTGGCATTTCACCCTTAATAGGGACAGTATGAGTTTTGACAGTATGAATTGGAAAGGATTAAGGTAACAACAACCTTTAAGGATCAGTGGAGATATTTTTCAGAAGTATATAGACAATGATTCTGGTATTAGTAAATGGTATCTTGATATGCCCTGTGCCTAGGGTGTACCTGATGAAGGATTTAAGGATAACCTTAGAGGTTTTACAAGGAGAAAGGTAATATTCAAAGTTCTCAAGAATAAAAATTATGATGAAGGAAATATGATGTAATTATAATAATGCCAGGTGGGGTACGTGTTGAACCATAAAAAAGTATAGATCGATCCAATGAGGGTTGAGATTGGTGAAAACAAGAAGGACCCAAGATAAGAGACGTCCTAAGTATGATCGAGAGTCAGTCATGGCAATGTTCACATCTAAAGACTAAGGCAATGACTTACGGAAAAATGGTGATTTTTTTTCTCACCAGGACTTAAGAGAAGCATTTTCACATAAGCAGTGATTGAAATGAGGTAGAAAATTTAGTTGGAGGTGGTTAAAATGACATTGATTGTAAGGAAATTTTACTATCAGGAAATGTAATATCCGGGATATATCGTGTAAGTATTTTGCTAATAAATAATTAATATATGTGTTCAGTATTTGTTCTGTGAATTAATTGTTAAGTGTTAAATATGTTTGGATATTTAAAAATATTATTAATTGAGTATTTTAATTTTTATATGTCCAAAATAAAATATAGATAATTGTCATATCTTCCTAATTATTTTTATGTTGATTTATGAATTTATAAGGATCATATAAAATTTATAAAATCTTTTTCCGGGTATATAAAATCTATTTTATAACAACGGGAACCAACCGACGTCATCCGTTGTTACGTTTTTGGAACCCGAAACTCTTCCGGGAACTCCTTCCGAACCTAATTGTAATATTCCGAGCATATTCCATGTTTCGACTTTTTCGATCCGGCGTACGGTTTGTCCTGCGCGGGTCCCGGCGCAACATTTTCGATATAATATTCGTTTCGGTAAATCAATAAAACTTGTATTTTCGAGAAACGGGAGCTCTTTATTAAACTATCCCAATTATCACCTCGTAATACGTGTAACCAGGCGCTGAGACCAAGATCGCAGTACAAATTGTACTGATCAGGATAATTATCCCGAAAACCGGTACCGTTTGGATCAGTTTTTATCAATAAACGTACCGTTTTATATCTGGAATGATCCAACGAGATACTAATTTTCCGTAATTATAAATAGCCTTTACCGTATTTTATTTCGTACCAGAAATCATTTGCAAACAGTATTTACAGAGTTTTTACAGAGAAAATACTATAATTATAAACTGTTCTTCGTAATTAAATACAAATTCGGAGGCGTTACCGATATCGGATTAAGGCGTGCATATACTCGAATCAAAGCTTGAAAAATTTCCTATCTGATTCAGCCATCAATTTCAACCCAGAATCAAAGGTTATTTTCCTATAAACTGTTTTATATTTGAATTATTAAGAAATAAAATTATGAATTTTAATTCGAGTTATTATTTGGATGATTTGATGCCTGGATGTTGTAGATCTTTTCTTCCTGATCATTTTGGTATGTCATATGATCGATTTGGAGTTCAATAACATGTTCAAATTAGGGTTTGATTCTCGAATTGTATAATTAGGGTTTATATTCGTTTGAATGTTCTTGATTAAAATTGGGGGTTTCTTAATTAGGGATTATCAGATGTTCTAAAGGGGTGGGTTTTGTTCCCTTTGAAATTTGCAATTTATTCATATATAGCACGCTATCAGATGATTCCTAGATTGAACGGAGTTGTCGTTTGAAGTTTCGCCGGATTTTATATAAACTCGCCGGCGGGGAGTTTTTGTTTCGATCGATTTCGGATATGTTTGCAGATTTGGTTTACATAATTGAATTGCACATGGTTTATTCTTGAATTCTGGAGTGTTTCACGGCCACTCGAGGCCTCTGTCACGTTTTCGGTGAGCTCGGTGTCACCGGCAATGGCGACGCCGGCGACATGGTAAAGAAGGTGGTCAAACTACAGTTTGACCCCTGTAGTTTGATCAACCTTACAGTTTAGTCCCTGTATTTTTATAAGTTTTAAAAATAAGACTTCTGTTTACAAAACTTGTAAAAATAGTATTTCTGTTTTATTAATTTTCAATAATAGGATTTCTTTTATTAAAAATCATTTTAAAAATTGTTTTTAATTTCCAAAAATTCCAATAATTATCATTTTAGTTCCAAAAATTATTTTCAATTCAAAAATAAATCTGAATTAATTAGTTAATTAATTTCAGTTAATTTTTAATTGATTAATTGGTCAATTAATTCAAAAATTAATTGATTAATTGACTTAATTAATTATTAATTGATTTTAATTAATTATTTAATTAGATTTAATTATTTAAAAATGATTTAAAAATTCCAAAAAATAGTTTTTAGCATTAAAATATTATTTAAAATTATTTCCAAGGCTCGATAATTATTATAAAATTATTTCAAAGCCAGAATTGGCCAACCGAACCCTGTATATTATTCTGAAATTGATCCAACGACCCGTTTTAGTTCCGAAAAATGTTTTAAAAATCATTTTAAATATCTGAAATCCTATTTATGACCCGAGACTTCTTTATAAATGAAATATCAGTGATTATGTGACGTGTTATGTGTTATATGTGACTTGTTGGTTAACTGTCGGTCTATATATTCGATGTTTACTTGTTTATTGCATAACTTTCAATCCGTTAATCGGATTTGGGTGAAACGAAGGGTAGATAGAAGTATGTGTCGAATAGAATCGTATGAGTTAAATATTGATAGATGCTTATGATATGTGAGCAGAAGAGGCAAGGCGTGGGAAAGGGAAACAGATAGTCAAGGAGTAAGACAATGGTGATTGAGAGCAAGTGCAGTGTAATAAGCTAGTACCAGGCAAGTGTTCTGAACTTTCTCGAGATATTGTATTGATTGATATTGTTGTTTTACATTGCAAGTGCTTTGAAGAACTGAACCCTAAACCTTGATTCCAGTTATTGATCTTGAGCCGTAAACCTGATTCTTTCTAGACCATTGATTGTTGTATACCCAGATACGAACCCCAAATATACAATACTACTCCACAAATACATACAAACTAAATATTAAACACTGAACCAAATTGCTTACACATTCAAACCATTGTATCTTATGCTTTGAAAGACCAAATCCTTGGAACCCTGAAATGTTGATTCTTTTGTTATCCAATTCTTTTACTACCTAACAGCCAAGCTTTGGAAATGCCATATTGATCCTTATGCGGATTGGAACCATTTTCATTATTGAGCGTCCATTGTTGTTAATGATCCTGTTCATGATTTATTACTGCTTATTCTATTATTATGGTAGAATTGGATTGTTTTTATAAAATTGTGGACCAGATTCGTGGTCAGACCATATAATGGTCAAGTTAGGCCAATGTGTGCCTTGGATCCAGTTGTTAGAGCAGTGCTGTGTGCTTTGCTCGGGGTTAGTGCGTGACTGATCAGCAGCCTAACCTTGGTTTCTAAAATGAAAATATAATATCTAATTCTAAATCATAATCCATTGTTCACTTGATATCATAACCATATTTACCTGATGATCATTATTCTCAGTTTTGTCATTGTGACTTGCTGAGCCAGTTAGTTCATTTGTGCGATATTGTCTATGTTCTTTTCCAGTTAAGAAGGAACCGGTTGGTACCGAGGATCCCCAGTCCAGCGTGAGAGCTAGGGGTTCAGGTTGATCGAGCTAATCTAGTAGGCTTCTTTTGGAATAATTTAAGTTTGTAAAAGTTTGTAATAATGTTTAATACTCAGCTCTGAGTTTGGAATAGTTGGGATTTGAACGGTTTGTAATATAAGTAAGTGTGGTTGGCTTGTGTGCATACTTAAACCTGTTGCGATCCGTGGTAGTTGATAAGTAGGGTCACTGCATATTATTATTATCTTTATTATTGGGATAAGCAGGTTATTAATAAGGTGTGTGTGGACCCCAAACTTCTGACCCGGGTTTGGAGGGTGCCACAGGTTTGGTATCAGAGCTACAGGTTATAAGTCACTGACACAAGCCTAGGTTGACGGGAATGGGTAGAGGGTTAGGATTAGAAGTAAGGAATAGAAAGATAGAACGTCAAGAGGTTGAGTACTTTGGTATAACAGGTATTAGTATGATTCGCATCGTAGTTCGAGGTTCTTATATTGCGATATGATTTCAGATAGCAGCGATGGCCGACTCTTTTATCCCCGTATCAGCTGATCACTCGGAGCCTTCAGTTGGAGTACCGTCTTCGGATCTACGTCCTGTTGTTCCACCAGTGTTGGCTATACTACCTCCACCTGTGTTGCAGCCCGTACCATTGCAGGCTATTCCACCTCCAGGCATGAGGCCACCTATCAGAGGACCCCCACCTGCTGATTCAGGCTTTACTAGTCACTCAGTTACAGGAGTACCTTTCCAGTTCTCTTCCTATCCTGTTCCATATCATCAGTTTGAGGCTTGCCTTATGGAGCAGCGATTCCTACAGGGTCAGATTCAGGAGTTACTACATATTATGCGTACCAGAGAGGTTGGGAGTGGTGAGAGGCGACTCAGAGAGAGGCTCTAAGGGTTTCATAGAGCAGCTGCAGTGAGGATTGTTGAGGCTACACATAAGGACATCACCCCTGATTTCCTAGTGGAGTGGGCTAGGTGGGTTCTAGAGGAGCTTGAGGAGATTAGAGGTCCAGAATTGCCATGAGTTAGAGATCCAGAAATGTTGAGCAGTATTATGATGGTTATGTAGTATGTACAGTAGTGTGTAGTGTGTATTAGTAGACTTTTGAGTTGTATTTATAAACTAGCTATGTTGACTAGTGAGTAGGTTGTTGTACCCTTTTTGCTTTTACTTTCGAAGCGTCTTTACGCTTGTACTACCCAAAACTTTTGATCTATATATATCAGCACATTTCCTTTCCAGTATTGTCATTCATTTTACTGCACCTATTTTACTTTACCTTATTTATTACACCAGTTATACCCCTGTGATACCATGTACCCTGTTTTCCATAACTGCTTAAATTCTGTAAAGAAGCATGCAATTTACTTAGTTATAACTGTTTTCAAAAAGAAATATTTCTATTTTACAAAACTTTTCTTTTCTGCAAAGAATTTGGTTTAAAAGCTAAATAAGTTGTTTGATTCTTTACAGAAAATGCCTCCCAGAAGAAATACCTGCACCAACACCCAGAATGAAGAAACCTACAACAACAATAATAACAACCAAGATGATACAAATCAGAATGCAAACCCAGGACCCATAGACCCAGCAATAGCCCAGATTCTTCAAATCTTGGCCCAACAAACAATTCTCCTGGCACAACAACAACAAAGACAGACCAATCCCCAGGTAACTTTTAAAACTTTTCAGGCAGTAAACCCACCAGAATTCAAGGGTTCCTTAAAACCGATTGAAGCAAATGTTTGGTTAAAGGAGATAGAGAAGGCATTTTCCTTAGTAAAAGTAAAGGCGAACAGAAGGTTGAGTTTACAAGTTATTATTTGAAGAATGAGGCCAGCTATTGGTGGGCGATGGTGAAGACATTGGAAGGTACAAATGTTATTACTTGGGAGAGGTTTAAGGAGTTGTTTTTAGAAAAGTATTTCCCTCAGTTTGTCCAGGATCAGATGGAATTGAAGTTTTTAGAACTAAAGCAAGGAAACATGTCGGTGACAGATTATGAGAGCAAGTTTGAGGAATTGTCAAGGTATGTGCCGTCGTATGTGGATACTGACAGGAAGAAGGCTAAAAGTTCCAGCAAGGTTTGAAACCATGGATCAGAGGGAAGGTAGCCATTTTTGAATTAGATACTTACGCAGGAGTTGTACAGAAGGCTATGATCACAGAGACAGAGAGTGAGATGTCACAAAAGGAGAAAGAAAGAAAGAAAAGGAAATTTGAAGGGAATGAAGGTCAGTCACAACCAGGGAAGTTTCCAAATTTTAAGAAGGGCAAGTTTCAGCCAGGAAGAAATTTTAATTTCAAGAGACAAAATGCAGGCGACGGAAGCCAGGGCAACCGTCCAGTTAATGTGAATCAGCCAAATCAGTTGAGATTAACTTTTCCAGAGTGTCAAGTATATGGGAAGAAGCATGGGGGAATTTGTAATAAGTTGAATGTAGTTTGTTTCAAGTGCAATCAGAAAGGGCACTATTCGAGGGAGTGCCAAAATCAGCCAGCAAAAGAACCAGCAAGTAAGGATCAGCCTATCCGGAATCCGACAGTGAAGGTTCTAGCCATTGGATTTACGTGCTTTAAATGTGGAAAGCCCAGACATATAGCCAAGGATTGCAAGACACCAGCCCCAATCAGTAATGCATTAAGGATTATGGGATCTACCCCAGCAGTAAATGAGACTCCAAGGGCTAGAGTTTTTGACATGTCTGTGAAGGATGCTATCCAGGATACGAATGTCGTGGCAGGTACGCTTAATGTGAATTCTTTATGTCCCAAAGTGTTAATAGATTCGGGAGCAACTCGATCGTTTATTTTACAAGATTTTGTTAGTAAGTTAAATTGTCCAATTGAGTATTTAAATGAAATAATGACTGTGGAATTGGCAAATCAAGAATGAATATCTGTTAATCAAGTTTATGGGAATTGTGAGATTGAGATTTCTGGTAGTAAGTTTTGTGTAGATTTGATACCATTTAAGTTAGGAGAATTTGACGTTATCTTAGGAATGGATTGGTTATCTAAGCACAATGCCCAGATAGACTGTCGAAATAAGAAGGTAATGGTGAAGACGCCAGACGAAAGAATAGTAACGTTCAAGGGCCAGAAATAAGTAAAGAAATTCTTAACGATGATTCAAGCCAAGAAGTTACTACGACAAGGATGCGAACATTTCGTGGCATATGTGATTGATAGGAGTCAGGAGCCAGCGAAACTTGAAGATATTCCAGTAGTGAATGAATTTCCAAACGTGTTTCCTGACGAGTTACCAGGACTTCCTCCAGATAGAGAAATTGAGTTTGCAATCGACTTAGCACCTGGAACAGAACCAGTATCCAAGGCCCCGTACAGAACGACGCCCGTTGAAATGAAAGAGCTAGTGAAGCAATTGCAAGAATTATTAGAGAAAGGAGTAATCAGACCCAGTATATCCCCGTGGGGAGCCCCAGTATTATTTGTCAAGAAGAAAGATGGAAGCATGAGACTGTGTATCGACTATAGGGAGCTCAATAAGCTTACAATTAAGAACACGTATCCGTTACCCAGAATTGATGATTTGTTTGATCAACTGAAAGGAGCCAAGTATTTCTCCAAGATTGATTTAAGATTGGGATATCATCAACTGAAGATTAAGCCAGAAGATATACCAAAGACAACTTTCAGAACAAGGTATGGACATTATGAATTTTTAGTAATGTCTTTTGGATTGACCAATGCCCCGGCAGCGTTTATGGACCTGATGAATAGAATTTTCAAGGAGTATCTGGACAAGTTCGTTATTGTGTTTATAGACGATATTTTAATTTATTCAAAGGCGGAAGGGGATCATGCGGAACATTTGAGAACAGCTTTGGAGATTTTAAGGAAAAAGAAATTATGCTAAATTCTCGAAGTGTGAGTTTTGGCTATAGGAAGTTCAGTTCTTAAGACACATAGTCAGTAATGAAGGGATCAAAGTGGACCCAGCAAAGATCGAGGCAATTACAAACTGGGAGAGACCGAGAACACCCACCGAGGTAAGAAGTTTCTTGGGATTAGCAGGATATTATCGTCGATTCGTTCAAAAAATTTCAAGGATTGCAACACCATTGATAAAGCTTACACGGAAGAATGAAAAGTTTATATGGAACGACAAAAGCGAAGAAAGTTTTTAAAAATTGAAGCAACGATTAATCACAACACCTATTTTGTCACTTCCAGACGATCAAAGGAATTTTGTAATTTATAGCGATGCTTCTCACAAAGGACTAGGATGTGTTCTAATGCAGCACGATAAGGTGATTACGTATGCGTCAAGGCAATTGAAACCACACAAACAGAAATATCCTACTCATGATCTAGAGCTAGCAGCCATAGTTTTTGCTTTGAAAATTTGGAGACATTATCTGTATGGAGAAAAGTGCGAGATTTTCACGGATCACAAAAGCTTAAAGTAAATATTCACACAAAAGGAACTTAATATGAGGCAAAGGAGATGGTTAGAATTGATCAAGGATTACGACTGTTCGATTAATTATCATCCCGGTAAAGCGAACGTTGTAGTAGATGCGTTAAGTCGGAAGGAAAAGTTAAATGTGTTATCAGTACCTGAAGAGATATATAAGGAATTTCAGAAACTGGAATTGGAGATTAAAGTTTGCAGGCCTAATGAAGCAAAAGTGTACAGTATGACTTTTCAGTCGGAGTTGCTAGAGAAAATAAAGAAGTGTCAGGAAGATGTAATGGATCAAGATATAAATCGTTTGGTAGGTGAGGAATTGTGCACGCAGAAGGATGATCAAGGTATTCTTAGGTTTTCTTCAAGAATTTGGATTCCACCGGTGACGGAGCTGAAGAATGAAATTTTATAGGAAGCACATAATTCGAGGTATTCAATCCATCCAGGGAATACCAAAATGTACCGAGATTTAAAGGAGAATTATTGGTGGCCAGATATGAAGAGGGAGATTATGGAATGGGTTAGCAGATGTTATACATGTCAGAGAGTTAAAGCAGAGCATCAGAGACCAAGTGGATTGCTATAGCCATTAGAGATTCCAGAGTGGAAGTGGGAATATATTGCCATGGATTTCATAGTTGGATTACCAAGGACAAGGGCTAATCATGATGCCATTTGGGTTATAGTGGATAGACTTACCAAGTCAGCTCATTTTCTGCCTATAAATGAAAGATTTTCACTCGACAAGCTGGTCCATATGTACCTGAAGGAAATTGTAGTTCGTCATGGAGTTCCTGTATCTATCGTATCTGATCGAGATCCAAGATTTAATTCAAGATTTTGGAAAAGTTTTCAAGAATGTTTGGGAACAAGATTGAATATGAGTACAGCTTACCACCCACAGACGGACGGCCAAAGTGAAAGAACGATCCAGACAATTGAGGACATGTTACGTGTTTGTGCTATTGATTTCAAAGGAAGTTGGGATGAACATTTACCTCTAATAGAATTTGCTTATAACAACAGTTATCATGCCAGTATTGGGATGCCACCCTATGAAGCCCTTTATGGACGCAAATGCAGATCTCCAGTGCATTGGGACGAAGTAGAAGAATGCAAAATACTTGGACCTGAACTAGTACAGCAGACAAAAGAAGTGGTTGAAATTATCCAAAAGGGATTGATAGCCGCACAGGACCGTCAAAGGAAATATGCAGACCAGTCAAGGAAAGACATGGAACACGAAGAAGGAAGCTTGGTATTACTGAAAGTATCACCGTGGAAGGGACTAACGAGGTTTGGAAAGAAAGAAAAGCTGAGCCCAAGATATGTCGGACCTTTTGAGATTCTAAAGCACACTGGCAAAGTAGCTTACGAATTGGCGTTACCTCCGCACATGGAGCACATTCACAATGTTTTTCACGTATCAATGCTTAAGAAATATAATCCAGACTCCAGGCATGTAATAGAATATGAGCCAATAGAGCTTCAGGCAGATTTGTCATATGTAGAGAGTCCGATAGAGATTTTAGAGGAAAGAGAAAAGGTATTACGAAATAAAGTGGTAAAGCTAGTAAGAGTATTATGGAGAAACCCAAAGGTTGAAGAGTCAACCTGGGTATTGGAAAGTGATATGAGAGAAAAGTACCCTCATTTGTTTTCTTAGGAGATTTTAAGGACAGAATCCTTTTAAGGGGGGAAGGATGTAATATCCGGGATATATCGTGTAAGTATTTTGCTAATAAATAATTAATATATGTGTTCAGTATCTGTTCTGTGAATTAATTGTTAAGTGTTAAATATGTTTGGATATTTAAAAATATTATTAATTGAGTATTTTAATTTTTATATGTCCAAAATAAAATATAGATAATTGTCATATCTTCCTAATTATTTTTATGTTGATTTATGAATTTATAAGGATCATATGAAATTTATAAAATCTTTTTCCGGGTATTTAAAATCTATTTTATAACAACGGGAACCAACCGACGTCATCCGTTGTTACGTTTTTGGAACCCGAAACTCTTCCGGGAACTCCTTCCTAACCTAATTGTAATATTCCGAGCATATTCCATGTTTCGACTTTTTCGATCCAGCGTACGATTTGTCCTGCGCGGGTCCTGGCGCAACATTTTCGATACAATATTCGTTTCGGTAAATTAATAAAACTTGTATTTTCGAGAAACGGGAGCTTTTTATTAAACTATCCCAATTATCACCTCGTAATACGTGTAACCAGACGCTGAGACCAAGACCGCAGTACAAATTGTACTGATCTGGATAATTATCCCGAAAACCGGTACCGTTTGGATCAGTTTTTATCAATAAACGTACCGTTTTATATCTGGAATGATCCAACGGGATACTAATTTTCCGTAATTATAAATAGTCTTTACCGTATTTTATTTCATACCAGAAATTATTTGCAAACAGTATTTACAGAGTTTTTACAGAGAATACTATAATTATAAATTGTTCTTCGTCATCAAATACAAATTCTGAGGCGTTACCGATATCGGATTAAGGCGTGCATATACTCGAATCAAAGCCTGAAAAATTTCCTATCTGATTCAGCCATCAATTTCAACCCAGAATCAAAGGTTATTTTCCTATAAACTATTTTATATTCGAATTATTAAAAATAAAATTATGAATTTTTGTTCGAGTTATTGTTTGGATGATTTGATGCCTGGATGTTGTAGATCTTTTCTTCCTGATCATTTTGGTATGTCATATGATCTATTTGGAGTTCAATAACATGTTCAAATTAGGGTTTGATTCTCGAATTGTATAATTAGGGTTTATATTCGTTTGAATGTTCTTGATTAAAATTGGGGGTTTCTTAATTAGGGATTATCAGATGTTCTAAAGGGGTGGGTTTTGTTCCCTTTGAAATTTGTAATTTATTCATATATAGCACGCTATCGGACGATTCCTAGATTGAACGGAGTTGTCGTTTGAAGTTTCGCCGGATTTTATATAAACTCGCCGGCGGGGAGTTTTTGTTTCGATCGATTTCGGATATGTTTGCAGATTTGGTTTACATAATTGAATTGCACATGGTTTATTCTTGAATTCTAGAGTGTTTCACGGCCAATCGAGGCCTCTATCACGTTTCCGGTGAGCTCGGTGTCACCGGCAATGGCGACGCCGGCGACATGGTGAAGAAGGTGGTCAAACTACAGTTTGACCCCTGTAGTTTGATCAACCTTACAGTTTAGTCCCTGTATTTTTATAAGTTTTAAAAATAAGACTTCTGTTTACAAAACTTGTAAAAATAGTATTTCTGTTTTATTAATTTTCAATAATAGGATTTCTTTTATTAAAAATTATTTTAAAAATTATTTTTAATTTCCAAAAATTCCAATAATTATTATTTTAGTTCCAAAAATTATTTTCAATTCAAAAATAAATCTGAATTAATTAGTTAATTAATTTCAGTTAATTTTCAATTGATTAATTGGTCAATTAATTCAAAAATTAATTGATTAATTGACTTAATTAATTATTAATTGATTTTAATTAATTATTTAATTAGATTTAATTATTTAATAATGATTTAAAAATTCCGAAAAATAGTTTTGAGCATTAAAATATTATTTAAAATTATTTCCAAGGCTCGATAATTATTATAAAATAGTTTCAAAGCCAGAATTGGCCAACCGAACCTTGTTTATTATTCTGAAATTGATCCAACGACCCGTTTTAGTTCCAAAAAATGTTTTAAAAATCATTTTAAATATCCGAAAGCCTATTTATGACCCGAGACTTCTTTATAAATGAAATATCAGTGATTATGTGACGTGTTATGTATTATATGTGACTTGTTGGTTAACTGTCGGTCTATATATTCGATGTTTACTTGTTTATTGCATAACTTTCAATCCGTTAATCGGATTTGGGTGAAACGAAGGGTAGATAGAAGTATGTGTCGAATAGAATCGTATGAGTTAAATATTGATAGATGCTTATGATATGTGAGCAGAAGAGGCAAGGCGTGGGAAAGGGAAATAGATAGTCAAGGAGTAAGACAATGGTGATTGAGAGCGAGTGCAGTGTAATAAGCTAGTACCAGGCAAGTGTTCTGAACTTTCTCGAGATATTGTATTGATTGATATTATTGTTTTACATTGCAAATGCTTTGAAGCACTGAACCCTAAACCTTGATTCCAGTTATTGATCTTGAGCCGTAAAACTGATTCTTTCTAGACCATTGATTGTTGTATACCCAGATACGAACCCCGAATATACAATACTACTCCACAAATACATACAAACTAAATATTAAACACTGAACCAAATTGCTTACACATTCAAACCATTGTATCTTATGCTTTGAAAGACCAAATCCTTGGAACCCTGAAATGTTGATTCTTTTGTTATCCAATTCTTTTACTACCTAACAGCCAAGCTTTGGAAATGCCATATTGATCCTTATACGGATTGGAACCATTTTCATTATTGAACGTCCATTGTTGTTAATGATCCTGTTCATGGTTTATTACTGCTTATTCTATTATTATGGTAGAATTGGATTGTTTTTATAAAATTGTGGACCAGATTCATGGTCAGACCATATAATGGTCAAGTTAGGCCAATGTGTGCCTTGGATCCAGTTGTTAGAGCAGTGCTGTGTGCTTTGCTCGGGGTTAGTGCGTGACTGATCAGCAGCCTAACCTTGGTTTCTAAAATGAAAATATAATATCTAATTCTAAATCATAATCCATTGTTCACTTGATATCATAACTATATTTACCTGATGATCATTATTCTCAGTTTTGTCATTGTGACTTGCTGAGCCAGTTAGTTCATTTGTGCGATATTGTCTATATTCTTTTCCAGCTAAGAAGGAACCGGTTGGTACCGAGGATCCCCAGTCCAGCGCGAGAGCTAGGGGTTCAGGTTGATCGAGCTAATCTAGTAGGCTTCTTTTGGAATAATTTAAGTTTGTAAAATTTTGTAATAATGTTTAATACTCAGCTCTGAGTTTGGAATAGTTGGGATTTGAACGGTTTGTAATATAAGTAAGTGTGGTTGGCTTGTGTGCATACTTAAACCTGTTGCGATCCGTGGTAGTTGATAAGTAGGGTCACTGCATATTATTATTATCATTATTATTGGGATAAGCAGGTTATTAATAAGGTGTGTGTGGACCCCAAACTTCTGACCCGGGTTTGGAGGGCGCCGCAGGAAAGGCCAAAGAGGTGGCCAACACTTTAAGTGTAAGAGGACAATTATCGGCGCTCGTGCCAGAGGAATACAGTGATAATGGTTAATTCCATGAAGGTTGTATTATGGTGTGAAAGATTGACATTCCTTCTGATGACTGTGCGGTACTCAACCATAATAGTAGTTTGGTAAAGATTTAATTCATGTAATCGCCGTGAGCGGGCTTTCTATCTTAGAAGGTCCTATCTTGAGATAAGCCAGGAGCATGTTATGAAAGGACTAAATGAACCTTTGAGCTTTATGTCTCCCAGTAAAGAAATATGGTTAATAATGGTATTAGCCTGCTATCGTTGCTTTGATTGAAACTCTTCTGCAATTTTATCTGCTTCATGTCATGTATGTACATCAGGATCAGGAATGTTCTTCACAAATCATGAATGGTGATTATGTTACCTCCTTAGAAGGATTCAATATGATATGAATGGACTCTGTATGGTTAGCTATTAAAACTTCATGGAAAACAAATGACTACAGTAGGTCAGCAATGGACCATAGTAATGCAGCAATGATTCTGCGAGTAATGAGCCGATTACAACCATGAGAGTTGTATTGGAATGGATGTTGAGATTGAGTACCACTAATCGGGTCGTAGTGGTGTATAAGTTATCATTGATAGACTAATTAAGTAGATTATCTACCTATTGAATACTTATTCCTTCTTATCAATAGAGAGTCATATTACTATACGAGGAAGGTTGCGGTGCAAGCATAGAATTCTAGTAACGATGATGTCTAGAATGAAATCCCAGATTCGATTTTCGCTGTCGAGGGAGTTTCAACGGTGATTGTTTATAAGCTCGAGCAAGAGCATGGGTCTATAGAATGATGGACGGAATAGTAAATATTCAGACACGTGAAATACGATGCTATAATACTTGATGTTGATATATATATACGTATATGTTTTGTTCTCCTATGACAAACCTCTATAGTTCAGAGGTAGATTCCAAGCCAGATATTTTGTGGCAGTATTTTTTTTACATATATACCATTCTCTTCAATTCGTTCTTTTCTCTTCTTTTCATTGCATGTAATCTGAGAAGAACAACCCTTCCAGAAGGGGAGGTATTGCCGAATGACTATCTATCTGTGTGATAGAAGCCTAGTAGGATACCACATGTTGTTTAATTGCTTGTCAAGTACCAAAGGCTGGCCACCTTCTGTACTAACTATGTAATGTAACAAGTGTTCATGATCATAGTTATCACTCAATAAATTCTTTTACTTCTATATGAAGGACCAAGCTTTCAAAGATGGAGGCAGCTAGAGATGAAGTGGTACTAGTACGATGGTATTCCGATTCTAACGCGTTTGTGGTACTAAGGTCGATGAAATTATTAGAAGGTTATAGAACGCTAGAGAGTGACAGTGTAGGCATAATGGTATTATGAAGGGAAGATAGTAACGATTACGAACTGGAAAAGAGTGGGTATTGAGAAACAAAAGCTATAACGCTAGAAGTTATGATGAGGGACTGTGCAATAAACTTGAAAGAATTTGGAACGATCACTTAACACAGATTGAGTTTTCTTACAACGATAGATGATATGTCAGTATTGAGATGTCGCCTTATGAGATCCTTGAGGAAAGACAATGTCGATCTCCCTTATGTTAGGATGAAGTTGAAGAGCGCAAGATGCTCGGACCCGTAGTAGTCCAAAGGGCCAAGGATATAATAGATCTAATCAGAGGATGGCTGGTAATAGCCCGCTGGTAATAGCCCAAGATGGACATAAGAAGTATATTGATTTGACACGAAAGGACAAAGAATAGGAAGTAGGGGACCTAGTGCTGTTATAGGTATTCCCTTGGAAATGATGAATGAGGTTCGGAAAGAAAGCAAAGCTAAGCCCACGAATTGTTGGCCCCTTTGAGGTATTAAGACATATTGGGAAGTTAGCATATGAGCGCATAGGCATGCAACCAAACGTAACCTATATGGAGCAACCATGAAGGGTTATAGATCGACAAGGAACAAGTGCTTAGGAGAAAGGTTATCGTGCTAGTCAGGGTTTTGTGGCAGAACCATACTGTGGGAAAATTGACTTGAGAGTTAGAAGGCACAATGCTAGAAAAGTACCCCCATTTGTTTTCTATCTGATTCCGGGACGGAATCCTTTTTAGGAGGGGAGACTGTAATAACCCCAAAAATTTTGGACTTTTTGTAACCCTTATGAATAGTGATTTTGCTGATTATGCTGAATAAGAAAACTTTTCATGCCACACTTTCTAGAGGTTCTTTTATTGTTATTCTGAGATCTTATTAGTACTCTATATGGTATATAAGTGTATGTAAAGATCGTCAGAATCCAAATTCGAAACACTTTGATTTTTCCCGAAAATCCACCACATACCGAAAGAATTGAGTATAAGGTAACAGGATAAAAAGGATTTAAATTCAAGGAGTATAAGAGAGGATCATAAAAGTAATATAATATATTGAGAAAGGTTAAGGAAACCCAAGTAATAAGATCCCGGGTATGATCCCTCAAATGATAAACGAGAACGAAAGTTAAGGGAACCGTATAACAGATCAGCGGTCATTAGCCAAGTAATTAGGAGTTAATCAAAGAGGTTAGTGATGATGATGTCATCACACCAACAAGAAGAGGACAAGTGTGGGAAGATGACATAGGAGGATGACATAAGCATGACCAAAAGGGAAGGAAGTGTTGGTTGATTATAAACCACACAAAATTTACCATGGTAACAATTCAATTAATCACAAAAATCAAAAGCAACCAAAACAAACACATTTTCTTCTTCCCCCATCTTTTTGCCTCGGCTTTTTGAAGAAAAGCAAGGAAGAAAATTCCAAAACCCAAGCTCCACTTAATCATAATTCAAGAGGTTTGTTTCTTTAGCTTCCATAATTCATAACTTAGATTAGCCATAAGTTTAACCTCAAGATTCCATGTTTAACATAGCTAATCAATTCATCAAAGTTCTTGGTGAATAGTGTTTTCAAGAAACTAACTTTGTGTTTTCTTATGTTTTCTTCAAGATCCAAGCTTGGTAGAGATAGTTAGTGGTTATTTAAGGCTTCCTAAGTGATTCTCCACTCTCCAAGGAAGGTATAACTTCTCAAACCCTTAGTCTTAAGTTTTATTGGTTTGGATTTCATAATGTTTAGATGATAGGTTAGTGTAATGGGTGTGTACTCATGTTTAGAGCTTTGTTTAGTAAGTGGTTTTGTTGATTTTGGAGTTAGGAGTGATACTTGTTGGATTTGATGTTCTTGGTCACATTTTGACTTGGTTTAGATGAATAAGTTGAGATCTTGAGTTATAGTTAAATGATCTTGTATTGTGGTTGAATTATGGTGGAATGGTGTTGAATGGTGGTGATTTCATGTTGAATTGATTTGGTAAAAATTTGGGAATTTCTAAGTTATTGCCGTCGTAATGCCCAATTTTCCTTAAACTGTTTTGTGCTTAACTTTTGCTCCCGAACACTCACTTCCATGAACTTAACATTACCATTTTTAGATATTTCATGTTACGAGCTTCGTTTTGATATGTGGTTCGCTTGAATCCGATGTACGGTTTAGGAGAAACGACCATTTTAAGTAACGGCGTTTCGCGAACGAACCATTACCCCTCGCCTTATTTTGAAACCTTGGTTAAGGCCCTTAAGTGACTAACTGGAGTATGAAACAATTATGTAAAGTGGATTAGGCAGTTGGTAGGGTACTCGCGAAAGAATCGCCTTAAATTTCTTAATGGTTAATTTATTAAAAATGGTGGAGCCGAGGGTACTCGAGCGACTTAAGTGAATCATTAAGCGCAAAAGCGAGCGTTAGAGTCTAATTGGTTAAAATCTAGATTCTTAAGTGACTTTGGTTTAATTCCAACTTATATGTTTTTTATAGGTTACCAGACTCGTCCCAGGCCTTTTACCACCCCCCAGTCGCTCAGGCAAGTTTTCTACCCGTTATACTGTTGTTGTAATGTATATATGTATATGCATTATCTTGTGATAGATGCATGATGGTTATTAGAAAATCTTGTGATATATTGGAGCATGCTGATATGGTTTATATGCATGCCTGTTTCGTAATCTTGATATCTAATTGTTGATTCAAATGCTTATAAGTTGCATAGTACCTATTCTAGAGATAAGCAGTAGTTGCGTATACCCTTGGTTTAGGGGACCCAAAGGTGAACATTTTCTAAATCGGGAGACAATGTTCCCGAGTATATTATATATATATATAAGATATAGTTTTCAAAACTATTAATCGAATAAGGTTTATTCGATAACTTTATTTTATTTAATGAATATTATTTTGAATATTCATTTGAGGACTTATGACTCCTTTTATTTTATTTAATGAATATCATTTTGAATATTCATTCGAGGACTTATGACTCCGCTTATTTTATTAAATAATATTCTTTATTTTATTAAAGAATAATGTTTCGATAATCAAACTTATTTTCGATTATTCAAATGAAGATCGTACTTTCGTATAAGTATATCTTTGGTTATTTATTATTCATTTCAAGTATGAGTTTTAAAACTTCTACTTCAATTATTTTTATAAAGATTATCTTTTATGGGAATATTATTTAAATAATAATATTCAGATATTTTTTAAATATATCGGGACTGATTTATTTCATTAAATCAGCATTACTTCAAACATTCTTAAAAATGTTTTCGAGTCTTCGAAATGATTTTAAAAGTTAGGGCGGATCCCAAAACTCATTTTTATATTTAAGATCCTCCTTTCGAAGGGGATTTAAATACTCTTTCAAAACCTGAGGGATCCGGCTTCGTGGTGTATTTTATATTCGCAACAAGGTTGTTATTTGGATAAAAGAGTTTCTGATTACTTACCCAACACTCGGGAAGTAAAATTCTTGGAACAAGTTAATCCATTAACAGGCACCGCCTGGGAAATATCGGTGAGTTTCCTTTCCAACTAGATGCGACTTCTTGGTGGAGTCGTATCAACAAGTTCCTACTTGGGGAAAGGGGAGACGAGCTTTATGTTTCAGGGTCATGGATTTGATCTGAACTGGGAGTCGCGTAATTGGTCGATTGGCGCCGGCCCAGCCTTATTTATTGGCCCAAATGGCCCGGAAGTTCCGCTAAGACGGTCCATTCCTTAGGAGTCCAGTGTTCGGTTGACAAGTAAATCCGACAGGTTCTCCTCTACATGTAGAAAATGGTGGGGTTGCACTACTGCGACTGATCATCGCGAGTGGTCTTCCTGGCGCGGCAAACTCCCATAATGAGTTCATCATCCAATTGGATATTTCTGCAACACTACCCAGAGCACTTCGATAGAAAGGCTACGGCTGGGCGATTTTTAAGTGTTAGCAGGGTCGAGTTTTCAAAATGATGTTTTCATCAAATGAAGTATCTTGTAACTTCATTTCATTTTGATGATATTTCAAAGATTAATTCTATACAAGTTTTGTCGTGTAGCTTCATCTATGGGGTGAACTAATTATAACTTGAATAGTGGTAGTTCAAGTAGTATTCGGAAAAAATATAAGTATATTGGAGTATCTTGTAACTTCATCTTTTCAACTTATATCTAGTTAATGATTATCTTATGAATGACAAAGGTTTTCAGAAAAATGTTGAGACAAGGTTAGATATATGAGATCACCTTGCAACAATATTTTTATACAGTTATAAACTGGAACTCTGTGTATATTATACATGGCAGAGGATTTCAAGATTTTGAAAAGTATATATACATATATACTAAATATTTTGCAACTTGGTCGCATTAAGAGATCAAACTTGGTTCATTTCTTTTTGACCAAGACTTTCATGAGTACTGTGAGAATGCTCATATTTTGTAAATTATTATGCATATTATTTCGGTGGGCTTGTTGCTCATCCTTGCTTTCTTCTTTCATCACACAACAACAGATAGACAAGATGAACAGGACCAAGCTCCCAATTTGTGAGGGAGCTTGGTCCTGTTCCTGTAGGCGTTGATGCCGTGTAGCTGAGGTAGGATCTACCAATAGGCTAGGCTTTCAACTTTTGATGTACCAGACTTATGTATATTTATGAATTGTAATAATGGCAAATAATATATAAATTTATTCAGAAACCCTTTTAAGGTGTAATGGTTTATAATTGTGGAATAAAATGACTTGTGTTATTTTTGCATATTCATCTCTGAGACTATAACTTGTGGTGTGTGTGTTTATTGTGGGGTCACAGTACGGAGTAGTTGATTTTTTATTAAGATTGGGTGTTATTAAGGGAAATAGAACTCGTGACAACCCGGATCCCCGACCCCGGATTTGGGGGTGTTACACTTTTACACAACCACGGATCACAACAGGTTAAAGTATGAAATTAAGCCACATCCTTAACTTTTATTACATCGTACCAAACCCCAACTAGTTCAACTTACAATTGATAATGATATCATTCTTATAATCTCACATAACTCGTCTACAATATAAGCTCCTACTAGCTCGATCCAACTTAACCTAGAATCCTAGCTCGCACGTTGGACTGGGAATCCTTGTTATCAATAAATTTTCCTTTTCAACTGTTGAAAACATAAAAAGTTTTGCAAGAGTGAGCTAACTAGCTCAGCAAGTCATAATAACAACAATTGAGGTTAAACAATAATCAATTGAAGTGATTCAGAAGAATCAAGTTTCTGAATAAACAATGATTAGAATTGGATATTTACTTTTCATTTTAAAAACCAAGGTTAAGCTGCTGATGAGTCACGCACTAACCCCGAGCAAGGCTCACAGCTTTGCTCTTTATACTGGATCCAAGGCACACATTGGCCTATTATGACCACGAATCTGGTCCGACCATGAATCTGGTCCATATTTATAAAACCATCCAATTCTAAAGCAATTCAATATGATAACCAATGTAGATCAATAATCTGAATCATAAACAACATTTATCTTGAAGCACAGGGTGATTCACAATACCATGAAGGTATAACAAGAGATTCAAAAATTTTGGCTTTCAATCAAGGAAAAAATCAGAAATTAGAAGACCAGGGGTTCAAGGGGTCCAAGGATTGGTCTTCTGTTAAATAAGGAATAAGGGTTGGTATATCAAGTAATTCAATATCAGAAATCAGTATGTGGTAGATATGTATTTGTGGAGTAGTATCGTATGTGTTTGGATCATATCTGAGAATTCAACAATTAATGGTTTATAAGGGAACAAGGCTTATGGCTCAAGATCAAGAAGAATCAGGGTTCAAGGTTAAATAGTTTAAAGCACTTGCAATATAAAACATGAGTTATTTTGACTAATAGCGACATGTTATGAAACAGTTCGAAAATATTTGCAATATTTCTTGAAGAAAAGTTCATAAGTACTTGCCTTATCACCGACGATTTCCACTTTACTTGTACTCATCTAACGGTTTTACTCATCAACCTCTTTCCTTCTCTTTCTATACCTTGCTTTTATTTATCAATCACTTGCCTTTTCTTTCTACGCTTCGATTCTATTTATGGATCATTGATTTCCTTTTCTATGCCTTGCTGACTCTGCTAGGCATTACAAGTATCTATCAATTATTCATGCTCATATTATTTTAATCGTCACATAGATGTCATAAGCTTTTATCTACCCTTCGTTTCACCCAAATCCGATTTACGGATTGAAAGTTATGACTAAAACAGTCAAACCACAACCACATAGGCATATAACGCATCAATCAGTGAGCACATAGCACATAACATGTAAGGTATTCGATCAAAATAATTTTTCAAAGAAGATTCGGGGTTAAAATGATCTTCCAGGTATTTAATACGAATTTTTAGACATTTTTCGGAATTAAAATATGTCTTCGAATTATTTTATAATTAAATAATAGGGTTTGAACGCCCGAATTTGACTTTAAAATAATTTTATAATAATTATCAAGCCTTGGAAATAATTTAAACTAATATTTTAAAGTTTGAAACTATTTTTCGGAATTTTTAAATCAATTTTAAATAATTATATCTAATTATCAAATCAATTAAAATTAATTAATTATTAATTAATCAATTAATTATAAATTAATCGATTAATAAATATAATTAAAAACAAATTAAAATTAATTAATAAAATAATTTCGATTTATTGTTAAATAAATAAATAATTAAAACAAGTTTTTGGATTTAAAATAATTAAATAACCATTTTTCTGATTTTTAAAATAATAAAAATATCATTTTCTAAATAATTTAAAACAGAAATCCGTTTTTTGTAAATTTCAATAACTATGGTACTAGTTTTGCAAGCTAGGGAAAACTTCAGGGGCCAAATAGCAATTTGACACCCCTGTCGTCTTCCCCGGCTACCGGAAACCATGGTCGCCGGCGGGAAGCTTTTCCGGCGACCTGGTTTTTAACCCAGAACAACTCCAGCTGCTCAGAAAACGTTGTCCAGCTTCCCAGAATCATAGAATCATATCTGTAGTTACCAATCATTCATACAATCAATAAAACGGCCGGAAAATTCGTCGAATTTTCCACCGCCGTATGGAAGAATTTTCCGACGAAGCCCTTTCGGCCATCGTCCGATCACTACCCATATATCAATCAAATTGTCTTTCAACGATCTACACGATGGTAACATCAATTTTAGACAATAATCTTCAACCCAGAAATAACCAATTTTTAATTTTAAACATTCAAAGTATTAAAACCCTAATTTACAAATTCGAGAATCAAACCACCATTTGGACATGTTATTGAACTCGGTTTTTGACATATAATATACCAAAATGACCGGGAAGAAAAGATCTACATGATTATGCCATCCAATCATATCAAAAATATCAAGAACAAAAATTCATAATTTAATCATTAAATAATTCGAAATAAAATAAATAAACACGAAATTAACCTTAATTTCTGCACCAAAAGTGATGGTTGATTCAGAAAGGTCTTTTCGAGAGCTTCGTTTTGATATATTATACGCCCGAATCGAAGTTCGATAACCTTCATTCGTATATTTGATTATGAAGAACACGACGTGAATTTGACATTTTCTCTGTATTTTACTGGGTTTTACTGACTGATTATAATTATACGAATAAAATAAAATGATAAAAGTGCTATATATATTTTTGGAGTATTGGTTCGTTTTGAATCATTTTGGATCGTTAAATTAGTTGTTTAGCCGCTAAGTAATTGCAAAAACGATCTGATTTGGTACCCGTATTGGATAATTATCCAAACCGAGCTTTTCATAAAACACTGTATACGAAAATAAGGTAATATTATCCCGTCTTTCGAGAATACGGGTTTTGTTGATTCATCGAAATGATTATTGTATCGAAAATCTTGCGCCGGGCTGCGCACGGGTCAAACCGTAATCCGAATCGAAAAAGTCAAAACACGGAAAATGTCTGGAATTACCAGATTAGGTTAGGAAGGAGTTTTCGGAAGAGTTTCGGATTGTAAAAACGTTTAAACGGTTGAATAAATTAAAAAGAAGCACGCCGTACAAAAATAAATTAAAAAAATTATTCCTAAACAACAAGGTACAGTTGGACATGACACTGAACATAATTTTTTTTATTTTTGTCCAAGTAACTTTCACATGGACAAAGTGACTGTTTGAAAATTTTTAAAATAAATAATTTATAACTTAAACTCAATAAGTGACTTAAAATGATAAATTGATCAATACTTATAACTTATAAAAGTATTTGAATAATTTTATTTATAAGTCAAATTATTTTATTTAAATGAACTAAAATCAGTAATTTTTAAATATAATTATCTTAAATTCTTATATTTTAAGTTAGATAAATATTTAAAAAATATATTTTAAAACTTAAATTAATAAAAAGTGAAATATCAAAAAATAAGTTTAAATAAAAGTAAGTCATTACTAACATTCAACTTATCATCTTATAAGTTGTAAATTTAATTTATAAGTTGGTCGACAAACACTAGTAGGCAAAAAATGTAATAACCGGAATAGGATATTTTAATTTTAATATAATTGAAATGTTCATTAATATTGCTATAACAACTGAGCAGTGTTAATTTACCCAAAAATCATCTCCAAATTTTTTACCAAATAATGTGACAAATACATAACATGTTTTAATTTATTTTGATTTATAGACACATATTTATATGTACGGAGTCTCATATTATATTAATAGTTTGACTTATTAAAAAATAAGTCAAACTAGTTCAATACATTAAGGTTGCAAAAGACTCTTTGAGAGCTCATTACGTTTAAGGAAGTTGAGTTTGCGTAAATTATGGCAATCATTTGTGTATTGACTTGCTAGGTTGCAGAATTTAGAAAAATGAGCCAATGTGTCAAATCGAGGGCAAGGTAAATTTTAATCACTGAATTCAAATGAAAAATGTATATCTACTTGTTTTCTATTATACAAGTTTGATTATGAAGTTTATACTTGATTTTGAGCAATTTTTTTTATTTTGGTTGCATAAGAGATTATTGAAATTCAATTTATTTCAGTGTAATTACGTTTCTAAATTTGATTTAAGATTCATCTGAAGTTGCTCTTGGCCATATAACTTACATCGAAGATTTTGATGTATTCGGTAATTAGGTTACGGAATTTTGAAAATTTATTTCAAACTAATTTACTAGTTTACGGTTACGAAAGAATCATTGAGAGATCCTTACATATAAGGAGGTTGAGGTTGCAATAATTGGGTCGAATAATTATCTATTCAGTTGTTATCTTGTAGAATTTCACATAATTAAGTCAAACTAGTTCATTAGTTTACATTTGTGAAAGGCTCATCGACACATTTCTTGATTTTATGAGGTTCAGGTTGCAATAAGTGTGTTTAATAATTTGTCAGAATTAAGATTCAAATGAAGTAGTTATTGTCCAGATTAGTTGCGTCAAAAAAATTATTGTATTCAGTTGCTAGGTTACAGAATTTTAGGCATATTAATTAAGTAACTTAATTTGCAAATTTATCATGAAAAGCTCCTTTCATTTAAGGAGGTTGAGGTTGTGAGAATTGAGGCGAATTATTGTTTTGGCTTCCTAGGTTGCAAATATTTTTTAAAAAAATAAGTCAAACTAGTTCAATACATTAAGGTTGCAAAAGACTCTTTGAGAGCTCATTACGTTTAAGGAAGTTGAGTTTGCGTAAATTATGGCAATCATTTGTGTATTGACTTACTAGGTTGCAGAATTTAGAAAAATGAGCCAATGTAGTTGTGTATTTTATGGTTGCGAAAGAGTTAATGAAAACTCCTTCGATTTAAAAATATTGAAGTTGAAACAATTATCGCAAAACATTTGTGTATTGTGTTGCCAGGTTGCAGATTTTTTTTAAAAAAAATAAAAGATACTAGTTACGTAGTTTGTGGTTGCAAAACGGCCATCAACTTATTTAATTTAAGAAGGTTGAGGTTGTATGAATTGTGGCAAATTCAATTGTGTATGCACTTGGTTGCAGATTTTTTAAAAATAATAAGTCACACTAGCTAAAATATTTATTATGTTTTTCATTTAGTACCTTTTGTTTACAATCAATATGTGCACATGTCTTTTATAAAAATATAACGTAATTTCTGTTTTGGTTGTATACTTGTTTGTAGAAATGGAAAATATTTCAATTATTGTGCAACATGATGGTCATTAGGACGAAAATACAAGTTACAAAGGTTTTAATGGAAAGTCTATCATTCACAAGAACTAATTAGAGTTGGTAGACCAAAGAATAGAAGAAGTAAAGATCATTGAGAGAAAAATGGAAAACCCCAAGTCCAATGTGGAAAATGTAACCAAATGGGACATAATAGAAGGACTTGCAGAAACTCGATGAACAACAACTAGTTCAGTTAAATTGGATTTTTAAGTTTGGATAATCATTTTTTATATGTACTAATATTATAATAAATTCAGGTTTGTGTTTATATATATTATAAATTCGGTAGTTAGGTTGCAGATTTTCTAAAACTTATTTCAAACTAGTTCACTAATTTACGGTTGCGACAGTATTATTGAAAGATCCTTACATTTAAGGAGGTTGAGGTTTCAATAACTGTGTCGAGTAATTGTGTATCCAGTTGCTATCTTGTAGAATTTCACATAATTAAGTCAAATTAGTTCATTAATTTATATTTGTGAAAGGCTCATCGACATATCCTTGATTTTACGAGGTTCATGTTGCAATAAGCGTGTCATGTTGAATAATTTGTGTATTCACTTGGTAGGTTTGAGAATTTCAAAATATCAAGTCAAACTATTCAACTGGTTTATGGTTGATGAAGGCTCATCGACACTTCATTGCAATTTACAAGGTTTTGGTTGTAATAGACATTTAGAAGAATGTAATGCATTTTCTTGCTAGATTGCATTAATTGATGGTTGCAAATGCCTCGCCGAACATTACTTTCAGATACGAAGTTACAGGTTGTAATATGTGTGTCAAACCATGTATTTGATTTGTCCATGTTTTCAGAATACACACAAGGCTCTGTTAATCAATTTAGAGGTTTCCTAATGTAATTGACTTGTGGAGACAATTTAGACAACTCAAATAAATCTCAAATTCAACTAGACTACATTTGCAACTCAAAAAAATCCAAAATGCAACTACTGGTGCAACTCATATAAATACCAAACTATAAATCCAATATTCAACTGCAAATACAACTCAAATAAATCTCAACTAGATACCTCAATTACATTTGCAACTCAAAGAAACCTCAAATGCAACACATTTCATATAATGTTGTGATATAAAGAAACATACAATTTTGTTTGTAACCTTTTATGAAACTACTTATGCAATCCTAAATGTAACATGTTTAATGCAACCTTATATACATGTTTTAAACCTAGAATGCAACCACATATGCAACTGTAAAAATTATAAAATTTGTAATATCTAATACAACCATTATGTAACTCTAAATGTAACCTTATCATAACTGTAAATCAACCTTATATAAATAATTTAAACCTAGATTTCAACCACTTATGCAACTTTAAAAATTAAAAAAATTTCTAATACATAAATAATGTAACTTTAGATGTAACTTCAAATGTTATAGTCTTACTCAAGCTTCTAAAACCCAATTATGAAATTGGTGAACCTCTAAACAATTACTCAAATGTTATTGTGATCGGTGTTGAGATACTTGGGGTATGTATGATCAGACATAAAAATAGCATTGATAAAAAAAGCATAACTTAAAGATGTTATCTTCGCCATTGGTTATGATTTAGATGATGATCATTATCATAGGTACTTTAACTAATCCGTCTTTGCATGCTTACTTATCAGTTACTATAGTGCATATCGTTTTATTGTTTCAATACTTGGAACAATCAACTAATTATGGTTTTCCCTGTTTGACAGTCTTGTTCATGGGAGATTACCGTATCAGAATCTAAAACTTGACCCTCTTCTAAGGAATCTTTTGCAGAGCATAACTTGTTTTCGTGATCAGTGTTGAGATATTTGGCATAAACTGAAGTATCTCTTATCAAAAATTTAACTTAAAGATGAAGGTTGTATTTGCAACCATATCTGTAACTGATAGCCAACCATATTTGCAGTCACAAATGCAAATTCGAAAATTTTTGTTGAAAATTACATTTAGTTACAAAATAAGTTGCAAGTGGTTGCAAATGGCGAAAAATGAGTGCCCCTGTGGGGCCAATACTAATATCACAAAAGTAACCATGAAATCAACTAAAAGCAAAGCAAAAATCGCCTAAAAACAACTAAAATCCATCCTCTTCAATCTTTCTCTTTCTCTTCCCGTCAATACTAAACCTTTTCTCCACTTTCATCATCTCAAACAAGCTCAAAGCATCTTCAAACCTCTCAACCTGAGAATACCTTGTAACCATTGCATTCCAAGAAACAACATCCTTCACTTTCATACTCTCAGACACTTTACTCACTTCATCCATCAACTCACACTTAGCATTCATATCCACAATAGCATTCCTCACAAACACATCCTCAGAAAGCCCGCTCTAAACCGCATACCCATGAACCTCCTTCCTCTCATCCACACTTTCCCAACCCCACAAGCAGGAAAATAATTAACAAGACTAACCGCATCCTCCCTCACACAAAACTCCCCCTTCTCTCCATCCTTTCAAGCAACCTCAACGCACCCTTAACATCCCCGCTCTGCACATACACAGCCACAATCGAATTTCATGAAACAACATCCTCAACCACTCTCTGACACATTTTATAAAATACCTTCCGCGCATCCCTCAAAAACCCACTCTTAAAATACATCATCGTAAGCACATTGCAAACAAACACATTACACACCACAAACCCTTTCTTAACCACAACCCCATGAACACAAAATCCCAAAAATCCATTCCCCCTAATCTCAAAGTCTACACATAAATCACTAGGAACAAGGTTGAGCTGATTGAATTGTGAATTAAAAGAATCAATAAGCTAGAATAGTTTAGAATTTAATTGAGAACTAGTAGAATATAAGAACTTGTATGTATATTTGTGTGTGTGGAGAGAGAGAGCACGAGAGAGAGAACGTGATAGAGAAAAACAGAGTGGGGAGAGAAACAAGAGGGGCATATAGTTTTGATATGGGCCGAGTTATTTAGAACGTAAATTTGCAATTTTAAATTTCAAAAAATAGTAAATTTGCAATAACTATTACATGTTGTTATATTTGCAAATAAATACCCCAAAATTGGTATTCTTTACAATTTCCCTTGAAAATAACATTCTTATTCCCCTCATAATTTTTCCTAATTTTTTTTAACTTATTTAATATTTAGGATTAAAATATTTCTTTTATAATTTTGCTCAAGGTAATAATTTATATTTATTTAATATTCACTATTTTTTAACCTTTCTTCTATTTGTATATTATATATATATATAATATACACACACTTGCATAAACGTGCCCCTTAAATTTTTGAACCCTATTCTATCCATCAAACACTTGGAACAACTTGAGGCACCGCTCTATAAATTGCCAACACCCAAGTACACGAATGTAGCCAGAGAGAACATTACAACTAACAAAACCAATTACCAGCAATGTGGTTAGCTTTCCACCGTCTAACAGCCATGTACTTCAGGAAAAAATAAGGACATTGGAAACACATTATTAAAAAAAGACTTGGCAGCCATACCCCATCATAAACACAAGTTTAAGAAAAAAAAATCCGAACAACTCCTGAATAGCCAGCCACAAAATATATGTAGCTTGGAAAAAAAATAAAATAAAAGATAAATGTTGCGATCTATGTATGTTTTCTCACCCACTGAACATGAACTATCCCCACTCCAAACCAAATCTTAAGTGATTGGTTAATTAGTTTCAACAACATAAAATATATATCAACACAATCAATCTCCCAAAATAAACTATAGTTCATGCATAGCTTGGTATACCTAGATGGCTAGATCAGATTAAATCTAGAAAAAAAATTCCCGCAGCACTTACCCTACCTCGTGGAGAATATCCTTGCAGAAAAAATATAGTAACATATTATTACACCTCGCAATCAGTCGTCCTTCAATTCTATTAATCAATGGCATAAAATTTATATTCCCTTTTATGATGCTCCAGCAAAGGCAAGTTAAATACCCCGTGGTACCACACATTTAGAAATAAACACTGGTTTAAAACAGAGAATTTGCTAATAATGAAAATTGCTTTCATTTCTAGACAGTGTATGATCCTATATTCTTAAGAGAGTCAACTACAACATCAGCCACAAGAATACTTTCATCTCTGCTAAATCAAAACTACATCCTCAACGGCCAATGGCCATCAGCAACAACCAAAGCCACCAGCCCACCACCAACCACAATGCTCCACAAAAATGAAAATTTAAGAACTAACAAAGAAAAAGAAAACTGAAAAATTACTCCCTTAACTGAGCTATATATATGTTACAGATCCTCTTTTAAAGGAACTTTGACCTAAGCTACTAAACTCAGGGTGAGGGGTTGAATGTGGATTGGCAAGAATTAAGTCATTCACTGCTATAAAGATCATGACGATCCTGTTACTGCAAAACTACCAGGAAGGAAAGTAATATGGCTACAATTTTTTAACCTCGTGATAGCTTCATGGGACTTCCCCAACATGAGATCCAGGTAAACCGCAGTTAAAATGGCTCTGCGGTTGTTTGGCAAGGTAGATAATGCCTGCTTTACAAATTTATCGGCCTGCTCATGATCACCCTGTATTGCAGACATGGTAGATAGGTTTGCGCAGAGGGTTCCACGTGCTTCTTCAGGATTAAGTGCAAAAACTTGTCCTTCATCAGAAGCGTTGCTGGCAGCCACTGAACCGCCATTTGACTCCTCACAATCCACAGTTTTTTCTACTCGCCAGAGTCCACAATCTTCTTGGTTAAAAGGAAGTTCAACATTGTTCCCACTAGAAAGATAGATCAGCAAATGTTCTGCAGCTTCCTTCAAACGATTGAGCAAACAGAGAGCTTCAGCTGCATAAACATTACCCAAGAATATGTAAATTCTGGAACATTCTGCAACTTTCAGGAGAGACCTTGCAGTTGACAAGGCTTTCAAGGGATTTCCTAGTTCCAACTCCACATATGCCAAATCAGCAAGAATAGATTGTCTAATTTTCTGGATCTCTTTCCTACATATATCCTCGTAATCAGAAATGGAGTTCCACAAGGTGGTATTTGAAGTGCTTGCACTTTTTTGGTCTTTCACTTCCCCATTTGCAATCTGACCTGTAGCTACTGCCAGGTTATGTGCTTCAGAATCACCTCCTGAAACACCCTTATAGTAGGGACTTTTAGAATATGTTTCTTCCTCGATGGCTAGATCAGATGGCAAACCAGAACTCATGTGCACTGACTCGGAAGCGTTTAGCAGTTGTAATGCATTTAATAGACACTGACGTGCCAGGGACATGGAAAGTTTAGGCTGCCTATCATAACCGAGCAATAAATCTCTTCGACCAGCAAAATCAGCCTGGCTATTTTTTGGGATCCCGTCTTCCACAATAAGATTTCTCCACTTTCCCTTTCCAACAACATGAACCTTAATCTCTGATGATTCGGATGCAGCTCCAGTGGAGTCTAGGAGTCCCTTTTCAAGAGCCATCAGACAACATTCAGCAATCCGTAGCCATAAAAGAGGCCGATTATAAAAAACTAAACTGGCTTTGTAAAAACATCGAGCAGCAAGTATCGGTTTGCCAATAGCCAAGTACTGCATACCACAGTTATAAGCTACAAGGAGAGATTTATCCAGTGAAAAACTTCCATGGGTCTGGTTCTGAGGCTTTTCCTTCCGTATAACTGAACTAGTACTTAACGCTTTAGAAAAGTATATAGCCGAGGTTTGATACTTGCCAAGTCGATAATGGATACAACCAAGATTGTTGTAGAACAATATAGATGTTCCGATTTCTGTCCGATTACTTGAAGCCATCAAAAGCTTAACTGCTTTAGGATGATTTCCACGGGCATATTCAAGCTGAGACTTCAGAAAGAGAACCATGGAATTATTACCTCTAGCTATGTTCATAGCCATCTTAACTTCACGTTTAGCTGTCTTCAGGTTCCGGGTAAGGAGAAGAAGCCGAACCTTGTACAGATGCAACTTGAGTCTCAAATCAATAATTGGAATAGAATCGTCAACCTGGGTCCTCGAGATATCATTTAAAGAATGGAGAACAGAAGGTCTTGATAGGTTTTGTCCGCTCATGTCAAGAGTTGAAAACAAGTTTTCATATTCTGCTTCCTCCGATAAACTTCTGGACAAAGAAATTTCTGAGGGATTTGTAGGGGTATCAGCACTTGAAATATCGGAAATGGGTGTGCTAGGAACTGAAGAACTTTTTGTCGCTAGGTTAGGCGACTGTGGCTGGGTAGAGCTCACATTTTCACTTTGACTAATCATATTCCGGAGAGAAGAAATCTTCTCAACATAGTCAATGATACCCTGCAACAAAACAAGGGAGGGTAGAAAATCAGTATAAAGTCATCTATGTACCCAATTCTGCATAAGCATTTATGTGAGTCGGGGTGCTCAACCAAATATTTAACAAATTGAAAAGATGTGCGGTGTCTTGGACAATTAAACCTTTCTAATACAGGTAATACGAGAAGTTAAAGTCTTTGAAAATGATACATAAATCTATGAGCTCATATAAGAGAATGAAGTCTCTAACATGATACATAAATTTATGAGCTCATATAAGAGAATTGAGTTTATACTGTTTACCTACAAGGAATTTAAAAACTAAAATATCGATAGAATAAAAATTAAAATGTGGAAGACTTAGGAAACAAAAGACACATTTCTAAACAGCAAACCTGAGAGCCAATATGACAAACAGCTCCAACATTGTCAAAATATGAGACTGACCAATGGCCATCTTATTCTTTCTCTTATGTTTAAATATCCTTATTAGTCATTTTACTTAATTTTAATGCCTTCTCTGCCCAACGATTTGCACAGACGTATAGCTAATTAGCAAACTACTGAACTATACTCAATACTATTCTCTCTATTCCCGGGAAAAGAGACTGTAAATTTATGGCATACTAATATTCAAAACTGATGTCACTGACTCGCTCTTTAACAGAAAATAACAAATATGTTTTATAAGAATTGGAGCAACTTGAATAGTATAATAGTTGAACGAATGAAAATTGACCAAATTACTTAACCCAAACAATTATTAAAATCTGTTCAACAAAAAAGAAATTCAACAATTTACATAAGTTCTGCGATTTTAGAAAGGCAACTGTGTCTTTCCTTCCCCCCTGAAACAGTCGATTTTTTATTTAATAATGTTGGGAGAAGCCTCCTCCCAGTATTCCAAGTATGCTAATCTCTAAACGAAAACCACGGACCACCCCCCCCCCCAAAAAAAAAAAGGACAAGCCATGCAGCGACTCATTACAAACTTGAGTCATACTAACTAGGTAATTTTTTTATTTTTCTTTCTAGATTAAGCAGGAAATTTCTTTCAAAGAGCAATTCATAAATACAGATGTACAACCCAGATATTATAGAAAATACTAAAAGTGTGCAATTTAATTTTAAAAACACTTCAGCTGACTACACTTGTACCACTTGCAACCACAACTCATTATAAAGATTAAAAATGAGATTATCTTATAAAAGAAGAAACCCTGTCATATACCAGATACCTGTATCAGAGAGTACCAAATTCCACTATTAAGTTTTAAACTAGACCAAAAAAGTGATGTGCTTCAATTTACTAACTTAGACTTGTTTTCATGGCATTATCACATGATGATTGTCAAGGAAATATGGTTCGACACATGAGCCTAAGCAATTTCCTACTCATAGGTAAAAAACCTTACTCCATGTTAAGAACATTGAAAATGCCAACCACGTCAAAACCAAGAACATTAGAAAATCATAATCCTCACAAAACAAGAGCTTACAGCAGATCTCGAGGCATGGCGTGACAGTAGCGCAACATCTAGCAACAGAAGGCATATACGTAAAGCAATTCCCTGCAATTAAACACGCGAATTTTAACAACTGATATTTAATTTTCACCATGTACATAGCTCAAAGTTCCCAACAACAACAAAAAATACTACTGCTGTGAATCTGTGATTGATTATACATCACTTATTGGTGCAATTTTCTGATACACCGGTTCCAGAACAGAAAACGACTTTGAATACTCGCATAGATTGAACCAAGTAACTGCCTGCATAACATCAAATTAAAAGAAAAATATCAATCATAAGCAATGTACTCCAAAAATTCGAAATGTTGCTCTTGACAAATCCAGAAAACATTACTATGTTGTACGAAGCCACATGAGAGGCAAATTCAGCATTCAGAACAATTGAGGAGCTATTAGCTGCAGAGGATTGGGGCATCAAACAATTACTTCCATTGGAATCTGCCACATCATTGCTTTCTAAGTTGCTAACACTAGCTAAATTGTCCACAGGTGCAGTTGCAAGCTTTTCACTTCGTTTCTGAAAAGTAAGTTGAAGGGTGTAAAAGAAAATTGTAAAAGCAAATGAAGTAGCAAGACAAACACTAAAAATATTAAAATTGACGCCAAAGCTCTTGGAAGTTACAGAAGTACGATGACTGTAGTAGTTGCACATAAAACTTCCGGTTGACACATTTATCTCAAACTTTGATTTAAATGCGGAAAAACACCAGACAATAACGGTTTAACAAGGACAAATTTTGAAATAGATGATATGAACTTGTTTTATGCATATACTAGAGGGTATAGCAGAAAATCACACTGACCAAACCTAAGATGCCTATATCTAATACAACTTGAAGATGACTTGCACAATGTAACGGCTAACAATATACAGATAGAGTTGCTAAGAGCAAAAGTGTGAGCACGGAAAATACATTCCAGAAATCTGATTGTCCGGCCGGCATTTAAGTTTAGGTGAAATATTATCAGATATTCATGTGTCCGATGGTGTTATGTACATATATAGTGAGGAATTGTTTTTTATAAAATGAAACGACTTTGGGAAAATAACTTCCCCTTTCAAAAAAGAGCAGAATACTTTCCAAAATTTAAATTCTTCAAATAAAATTAATCACGAAAATTGTTAAGAACATTACGAAAGAAAAAAAAGTCAACTTACAAAAATAAAATTTCCCACATTTTTAGAAATAATGTTTCCCCACAAATTAGTATACATATATCTCAATCCCCTAACACACCTCAATGGTTATATTATCCCAAAGAATGTCAACAAATTATGTGATATCCATCAAAGAATGCAGATATTCCAAAGTTAATATACAACAAACACCACAATTGAATAGGAAATTTGGGAATGAAAAATTTGCATGAATCTCAATTAGGTTTTACATCGTATCAGAACACAATATCATTAAGCTACAAAAATATCATT
Organism: Apium graveolens; assembly: GCF_009905375.1. Classification (NCBI taxonomy): domain Eukaryota; kingdom Viridiplantae; phylum Streptophyta; class Magnoliopsida; order Apiales; family Apiaceae; genus Apium; species Apium graveolens. The sequence continues at coordinate 227,342,055 of NC_133650.1, read as the reverse complement.
CAAGTAACATCAAGAAAGAAAGAGGAAACTCTGGACTTTGCATGAATCTCAATCAAATTTTACATCGTGTCAGAACACAAGATCAATCAGCTAGAAGAATACCATTTAAGTAACATCAAGAAAGAAAGAGGAAAATTTGGACTACTTCAAGGCATAAAAATATAGAAAACAAAGCACCTTATAAGTTATAAGTGATAATATGGTAACTTAAATAAATTGAATCAATTCCTTGAGGGCTGAGGCTTAAGTATTTAGTTTGTGACGTCTGATAAGAATTGTCGTTAAAACTAAAGCTATAGACATCTCAACGTGTTCCCCAGGGTTTCTACTACAGCATGGTTGTCACTCTGCAGGACGGGATCGGGAGATGAATGTTCCATATAAAAAACAACAAAAGATAAATTGGGTGGATTTATTGCGGCAAATCCACAAAAGGGTTTCCCAACGGCAGAAATGAGAAATTAGGAAGGATCGCAGCCCATGAAGGAGACTAAATTTGAGATTCAATAGTATTTCGATTATTTCAGTCCAAGATAATAATCTAATTATTTGCCAAACCCCTAACCCCACACATGAAACATAGAGTATATAAATACAATGTTAGCCTCTACACCAAATATATTTAACTAATTAATTAATAATATGTATAAAAAAGGCACGTATGATCACTGTCGTTTCGCATTACATTGCATGTGCTTCTTTCAAGTTCTTAAGGTGCAGCTTATATATAGCCAAAAAACTTACTTTCACGGGTGAATTCCACCTGATCCGAATATACACCAAATATTACATCTTTTTAACTCTTGAAGGGCAGAGAGCATGTAAATATGTTCCTCTACCAGTCGTATTGCTCTGAGTTGTTGATCAAATCAGTTCTATATCTTACCTTAATGTTTTTGTTTAATTTTCTCTCATGATATGTCTCTTGGTTGTGTGGATTGATAGTGATAGAGTGGCTATAAGTGAGATGCAATAAACATTGATAAACTTTTCAATGAACAATCACCTAAACAGTCCATTTTTCACTTTGTCTACTTCGGTTTAACATTAAAAAGTGGATAAAAAGGGACTTAACAAGCATAGAAATAAGACAAAAGAAAGGGAAATGCACTAATCGCATTTAACACGTTCTGAATGAGAAATGCTGATACCTCATGTAGACTTACCAACATATTTGTTGAAATGTTGGAATGGCAGTTATCAGACTACAACACTTAACTTTAATGCAGAAACCATCATATTAACACATACCTTAACATCATTTAGGACCTCAAGAAATCTCTTCGGATTTAAAAATCCATCTTGCAAGTTTTCTACAATAGCAATATTATGGAGAACCTGGGAAGAAATTAAAAAAAAAAAGTGATGGATTATGTAAGCATTAATATAAATCAGAATAATCACTTAAAGCAGAAAGGAATACAAAGAAACAGCTCAGAATCTAATCGTCTAGTTATCTCAAGTAGAAGTAAAATGCCAAACATTAGGGCACATACTAATTTCAACCTAAATCCATCTCTTCTTAGCACCAAAATACAGATCACAGCCCAGACTTGCTCCAAAAAACTTATATTTCTTATAATCTACGAACACGCTTAAAGTTTGCATTACTTTGTGAAATAAATGATTAAAATTGTAAATGTGATGGGATAGCCTAGTGGTAAGGGTTTATCCCCTGTCGTCCCAGAACATGGGTTCGACTCTCACTCACCCAAGATTTGTTAGGGCAGATACTCATTTGCAACCCATACAAGCCTAATTATCCAAAAAAAATGATTAAAAACCGAAAACAAGTATCTCTAAAGGAACTGTCACTACTCAGTCCGATATTACACTAGTGATGTATTTTTTTGTCTTGAAGCAGCATACCGATTTTTATTCTTTCTTCTCTCTTCTCTCTTTTTCTATTACATTTCCGCTTCTCATTACCCTGTCTCTCGTAAATATTCAGTCACCCAACATTACACGGAATTCACACAACACATGTGACTTACGCTCCCTTAACACGTGTATTAAATTCATCAGCACTAACCGACCGCAACAAAAGTCACATCACCACAAATCACAATCATTACCTTTTAGAGAAACATTCTAATCTATTTGCATCATATATACATCTCATAACAATCCAATATACTAAACAGAAACCAACTATACAAAACATTTATCGAAACAAACAATTCAACAACGCAACGACACCTAGAAACAACCAAAACCACATCCAAGTGACAAAAACAACAATTTACAACATCGAAACAAAAATATATGTCTAATTAGAATAAAAACCTTGGGATCGGCAGGCTTGGTAAGCAAAAGCTGATGCAAGAGTTTGAGACAATCAACAAACTTAGCAGAGTGAAAAAGCAAAGAAGCTTCTTTGGCTAGTGATAGAGAGGCGTCTTCTTCGGATGACGATTCACGCGAGTCCATTTCGGAGATCGAATAGTGAGTTGAAGATGCGAGTGATTAGATTAGTATTAGAAAAAGGGGATAATTTGAAACCCTAGGAGAGGGGGGAGTAAATTTGGCAATTGGGGATTAGTCGACTTGGTGGACTTGGATATCTTATTACTTGGGTTGGGTTGCAGATCAAATCACATTTAATTTTTATTTTATACTATTATTTTGTAGTAATTCGTAAGTTGCCGAATTAAAGAATTTGTCCTTTTCTTTACTTTTCCTATTCTGATTTTTCAAAATGAAGTCAATATTGATTTCCTTCTTAATACTATAAACCTATCCGATACACGGATTGTTTCTAGTACTCGAATGATTTTAAATAATATATTTTATTTTAAAATTATTTATATTGTAACATATTTTTTTAATAGTTGGAAAAAATTGAAGAATACAATTATTTATAATAATATATGTTTGAATATAATATGATATAATATGTCGTGAATGAAAATAAATAATATAATATAAGATATTGTTGACCGACTCTGACCTTATAGAAATTGTTTAGAAGATAGGGAATATAAAACCGAAGAATATTAAAGCTTAAATATAATATGTTGAGGGGGATTTATATGTTGAATCCTAAGAAAGAAGTTTAGATATTAATAACATAAATAATAAATAATAATTTATTATTACATCCAATGATTTTCATTTATTTGAATTATGATCTAATGGATGTTATCTAGCGTACCAAATAAGTGAACAACAACCAAATAAAGGGTGTTATGTTTGTAATAGTACTAGCATATAACTCGGCGATGCACGGGCTGAATATAATATTTGTAATTTTATTACTTTATAAAAATAAATTATAAAAGACCATGATTATATATTTTTGAGATCGATAAAGTTAAAATATTTGCATATTATTTTATATTTATTAGATTATTGAAAAATTCAAAATTTAGAAAGTGAAAATCTTAAAAATCATTCTATTACAATACGTGGCTTCGCTGCCTTTAGGGAAATGAGAGTCTTGAATAGCATTGATGTACGTAAATGATTTGGTATTGTTTGTCCTAATATTATTTTTTCTAATTTTTTCTTAATTTATTAATCATTTTGTTATATATAATTTGAATTACTAAAATTAATTTTGAAAGTTTTTTGGTTTCATATAAAAGAGGTAAGAAAGAAATTGAGTGCAATTAGAAATTAAGTTGGATAAAAATTTATAGTTTTTGTAATTATATTAAATACGTTAACTGTACATGATTATGATAAATTAAATTATATTTGTTTAAATTTTATTTTGAAATGTGTTAACATACTAAAATTTTTAGGAAGGTATTAACTGACCGATTAAACGAAACTATATTTTGCTTATAGTAATATAATATAGATAGATAGTATAAATAGTATAGTAGTATAAATAAATAAATTAAATCATATTTTATTTTACATATCAATTTTGAAGAAAATGGTATACATTATTTTAATCCCCTTTCAAGTAAATTACGAAGAGTTTGTGATGACAAATTTTGTTTTCACCTAATTAGAGGCGTGAATGTGTCAGGCTAACGGCTGAAACTCTCAATTTTGATTTTTGTACCATAATCTATATATTCTGAAGGTCTCTCTCCCTCACGCTCATCTTTACTTTTATCTAATTACCTAATATATTATGCTTAAGATATGTTTTCTATGTTTCTTTAAAGATCGATATCGAGTAGATCCAATTATATTTCATGTCAAATAAAATAAATTTTAATTTGAATTAAATAAGGATAATTTTAATTTTAATTTCAATTAATGTCAAATAATTGAATAAATTAGGGTAACTAAGTAATTTCAACAACTACCGACTGACCGACTACCAAACTTTTAATGTTTCGTCTATTATAATATAGTATAGATAGTATAGATTAATATAATAAATAGTAATTTATTATTACATCCAACAGTTCTCATTTATCTGAATTATGATTTAACGGTTGTTATCTACCGTACCAAACAACTGACCAACAACCAAATAGAGGGTGTTCTGCTTATAATAGTATAGTATAGATTAATGATAATTGATTTTAACCATATTAATAAATAACTTTCTAAATAAAATTTGAGTGAATTTGGTTTAAATATTCTTTTACCCTCATAACAATAATTAAGAACATATTTCTATAAGATATATTTTAAACAATAAGACATTAGTCCAAACTACTGTATGTTTTTATGAAAACATCTTTTATTTTCTTAATTATTATTAAAATTAAAGTTTAAGGTTCAATTATTTAACTTGATATAAATTAATATTTAAGGAAATAAAATGGCATGATACAACATTCATACTAAATAGCTTATCAGAAAAATATTCATAATAAGTGTGCATTTTATATTTATTGTTGAAAGACGTTAAATAAATCTGGAGGGTTCATGTCTTATTAATTTATATTACTTGTAATAAAAACTATGAATTAATAAAATCAGAGCGTTCATTTTATATTCATGAATGCTCCAGCGTTACAACGAGAGCCATAAAATTTAAGAGAGAACATGGGTTGGTTCAGTCCATATTTTGAATAAAATTATGCTAGGATTATATATCTTCAATTTTAAAAATTAAAAATCGCAACAGAATCATCAGATTGCTTTTGGTTTCAAAAACCTTGGTTTTAATTTTTATCAGTTACGATTCGGTTTTAAAATCAAAAAAATAAAAACATGTATGTTAATGTTATAAGTTAAATAAACAAATATTAAAGAATAATTTTGATATCCAAGTTTGCGAATTAATAAGTTGAAAGACGAACACCGACGAGATTATAAATACATAATGACAGAGTTTAGTTACTGAAGCGTTACAAAGTTTTGATTAGTGAAGTATAACGCATCTAAAGTGAGATTATCATTAAAATTTTATACTTCATCTTTTGAATTTTTATATACTCTTCTTTGTAAATAACTAGTTAATTATTAATAAAAATTATATAATTATGTAATTTTGCATGTTATGCACGGACTCATTACAATTCTGCATCAATTATGATGTCATCCTTTACAATGCGTTCTCGGATGGTTATACTTGAAAATGAAAATTGAAACATGAGAGTTGTACATTTCATGTATAGCAATGAGACACCCGTCTACTAAATTGCAAAGGTAATTTGTTGGGTCCATGACATTTCTATACTATCATAACAAGTTTACTCAAAATATAATGTCACTTAATATGGTCAAATGAATTCAATTATTTGGATTAGTAATAGGTTTTTTTTGTACATATTTTGTTTGCCTTTTAGACAGCTCATAATGCTATAAGAGCTTAGGAATATCTATGCAAAAATTATATATATAATAGATATAGAATAAATCAATTTGGAAGAATTTCAATGAAGATTGTTCAGAAAGCAAATTGAAGGAAGAAGAATCCCAGAGTCAATAAGTTGCAAGAATTCCTCTAAGTCCAAAATCGTGAATTCTAGATGAGTTATGTAGTGAAGTCCACCAATGCCAAACAGTAAAGTCTAGTTCACAGCTATATCATGAAGTTCAAGTTTGGTCTATGTTGAGAAGTCCAAATTTGTTCTAGATTGAGATGTTCAAATCTACACTACATCGTGGAGTCTAACCCTATGATATACCGAGAAGTCAATAAAGATACTATACTGTTAAGCTCAGAGTTATTCTAAATCTAGAAGTCCAAAGTGAGCAGTACAGTGAAATCAAGCAAAATCTGAGTTCACGGATCTTTGCTGAGCTTTTTCCTAACAAGATAAATGAAAGTACAGATTACCTGTTGTGCATATGTTGTGTACTTGATGATTACATAAACAAAACATCTAAGTAGATTTTACTTAGTGAAATTATGTAGCACTCGACGGATAAGAATTACAGTCCCGACGGATAACTCATTATAGTCCTGCCGGATGATTATCTTATTATCCATCGAGTGAGTAGCTTATGTAATAATAAGTCTGTAGCACAGTTATGTATGCACCTTTGTATAGAATCTGTAGTAGCATATAAGTCATGTTGACTTTAACTAGATATGCAGAATAGGTTGATTAATTGTACATAAATGATGTCTTGTAATTCTGCATAAGTGAAATAGAGTCAAGTGCCAAAATAGCTACCGACGGATGATTAACAAAGCCATCGACGGATGATCAAATGACTATCAACGGATGTTTAATATAGCAGTCGACGGATAATCAATTAAACCGTCAACGGATGTTCTGAAAGTCGACGGATGATCATATGAAGAATTGAAATAGCAGTTGAACAGTGAAAGCTGACACACAGCCGTCGAGATGTATACAAACACACTGTGGAAGCCCATTAACTGGGTAATAGAGGACGAAAAGCAGCAAAGCTTAAGACTGATATTTTTTATATTTGTTCAGTCTTTTTGACTTTGTAATCTTGGTATTATATAAACCAAGAGTGTAGCAAATAGAAAAATAACTGAGATAGCTGAGAAACACAAAAATAGAGAAATATTTATAAGCAGAATCATTAGCATTTCCTGTATTCTCAGTAGTTCCATTTGTAAGCAGCTGTGAGCAATCCTGCACACAGAGTCCTCTCGATATATTATATATATCTCTGGTGGAATTGTTTAAATCCACCAGAAAGTTTTTAAAGACTCTTGTTTTTAATTACTTATGTTTTGATTCAATTAAGTTTCTATTCCGCATTGTGCTAATCAAAACATTATATCTATATTCGAGTTGAACATTTTTATTTTGAGAAAAAGGTTCAAGAATTCCATTTAACCCCCCTCCTGTAATTCTTGCTGTATTGTTAAGGGACTAACATTACCAGAATTGAAAAAATAGAATAACAAAGCATATCATGCATGAAGGTGGTCCATAGACTTGTGTCAAGTGTACAGCTAAATTTGGAGAGAAAGAAAAAAAAGAAACGCACAACAAAAGACGAGGAGCGTATGATGGAATAAAATGATCCTCAAAAGTTATAACGTGTCGCCTTGTAGAATAGTACAACTTACTGTAAATGGGTGTGCACACTTTGTAGTACATTATTTTATTTATATTGTGCACATCCCATCTTTATCTGGTGCGAAGCAAAAAACATATCTTCTTGTAATATATTTTCTTTCTTTGTAAGACAAAACTCGAGAATTTATTCTTGAGAAGAATCCAAGAAAAACACCATCATTTTTCTTGGAGTTGTAGCAACAATTTTTTTATATCTTATATAAAGTAAATTGACATAAATATTTCAATGTTTTCCATGCTTTATTTTGTTGTAGTGTGATATTTATTAAATCAAGTTTCATTTTTCGAAAATACTTTGAAAAGTTTTGAACTAGTCATTCACACACCCCCTGCCTAATTTTGAAATCCTTACTTTTTAACAAGTTGTATCAGAGCAGACTGTAAACATCTATATATCAAAGATCTATTCAAAACATGAGTTCTCAAAAAATGAGCAGTATCAAGATCCCAAAATTTGATAGAGAGCGATATGCTCTGTGGAAGAAAAAGATGATGTTGTTCATCAAGGCTTCTAATCTGCTGTATTGGGACATACTGAGATTTGGTCCATTTAACTCTCATACACAGATTGCTGAGTCCACTCAAGAATAATAGTCATTCCAGCTAGGTTTGTTCCAAGATTTAGCACAATACAATGAGACTGAAAAGAAGAAAGTAGCTTTGGATGGATGTATTCAGCTTATTATCTGTGATTCTATGAATCTGGATATGTTGGCACTATTGCTCATCTAGGTCGTGCTAAACTTATGTGGGATCACATAGAGGTTCTATGTGAAGGCACTAAGGAAGTGAGAGAGAAAATGAAGTGTATTTTTGTCTCTCGGTATGAAGCCTTCATGGCAAAAACAAATGAGGGCATCACTGAAGTGGTGTGGCTATTTTGTTCAATGCTGATGACATTAACAAAGCTTTGGGCATCCATACAGACAATTTTGTTGAAGCACCTACCACTCATGAGTTGGCTGAATTCATGGACTTCATCAACTACAGTGAGAAGATAGGCATGGCTAGGCTCAACAAGAAGAATGTAATAACCCCAATTTTTGGAATTTTTGAAACACGGATGAATAGTAACTTTTGCTGATGATGTTGATTAAGGAAAATTATCAGACCACGCTATATAGGAGTACTGTTATGGAAATTCTAAGATCGTATTAGTATTCCATAAAGTAAATAAGTGTATGTAAAGATCGTTAGAATCCAAATTCAAACACTTTGATTTTTCCCGAAAATCCACCAGATACCGAAATAATTGAGTATAAGGTAACATGATTAAAAAGATTTAATTCAAGGATTAAAAGAGAGGATCATAAAAGAAATATAAAATATTGAGAAAGGTTTAGGGGAACCCAAGTAATAAGATCCCGGGTATGATCCCTCAAATGATAAACGAGAACGAAAGTTAAGCGAACCGTATAACAGATCAGAGGTCATTAGCCAAGTAATTAGGGGTTAATCAAAGAGGTTAATGGATGATGATGTCATCACACCAACAAGAGGAAGACAAGTGTAACAAGATGACATAAGCAGATGACATGAGCATGACAAAGTGGGAAGGATTGGTTGGTTGATTGTGAGCCACACAATTTTTACCATAGTAACAATTTAATTAACAAACAAAAGGTAGCAACCAAGCCAAGGCAAAACAAATCACAAAACATAAATTAGAAGTTGACTTTTGCTTTCCAAGAACAAAAGCTCTCGGCCAAAATCAGAGCAGCAACTTCAAACTACCATATCTCCTTCAATCCTCACTCAAATAGTATGTTCTATAGCTCTTTGGAAATGTATTGAGATGGCCTACAACTCTTGTTCACAAGTCTTGTCCAAATAAGCATGGTAAGACCCTCGTTTTGACAGTTCTTTCAATCTGACTTTTAGAAACTTCAAAACCTAACTTTGTGTTCTTGATTTCTTTGGAAAGATCAAGCTTGTAGGAGGCTCCCTAAGACTTTCTAGCTACTCTAATCACTCCAAGGAAGGTATAACACCTCCAAACCCTAGCTTTACTTTGAGTATTACGATGGTTTTGATGGTTATAGTAAGTGAGAAGCATGATGCTTGTGTGTTTAGAGTTTGGATTGGATTTGTAGTGATTTGGATGTTAAAATTTTGTTTATAGTTAATGAAACTTAAGTATAGCTAGTAGTTCATGTGTGGGGTTGTATAAATTGGAAAATCTTGAGGTTTGGGGACTTATGTAGTAAGGTTTGGATGAGGGTTGGTTGTATTGTTGGTTGTGAGTTGAATGGTGGTTGTTTGGAGTGGTTTTAAACTTGGTAATCGCGTAAACATAGTCGTTGTAATGCCCAATTTCATAAAACTGCTTGTTCTTAGTGTTCGGGAAAGAGAACTAACTATTGAATCTGTGACTTTGCCATGTTTAGTTATATTATGTCGTAAGCTTCGTTTTTATATGTGGTTCGCTTGAATCCGATGTACGGTTTAGGAGAAACGACCGTTTTAAGTAACGGCATTTCGCGAACGAACCATTACCCCTCGCCTTACTTTGAAACCTTGGTTAAGGCCCTTAAATGACCAATTTGAGTATGAAACAATTATGTAAAGTGGATTAGGCAGTTGGTAGAGTACTCGCGAAAGAATCGCATTAAAATTCTTAATGGTTAATTTATTAAAAATGGTGGAGCCAAGGGTACTCGAATGACTTATGTGATTTGTTAAGCGTAGAAGTGACCATAAGCGAACATTAGGGTTCAATTGGTTAAAGTCTAGTTTCTTAAGCGACCGTGGGTTAATTCCGACTTATGTTGTTGTTCATAGGTTATCGAACCCACTCTAAGCTTAAGTCTATCCGGGAACACTCAAGCAAGTTTTCTACCCGTTATACTGTTGTTGTGATGTATATATGTATATACATTATCTCGTGATAGATGCATGATTGTTATTAGCAAATCTTGCGATATATTGGAGCATGTTGATATGGTATATATGCATGCTTGTTTCATAATCTTGATATCTAATTGTTGATTCAAATGCTTATAAGTTGCATAATACCTATGTTAGAGATAAGCAGTAGTTGCGTATACCCTTAGTATAGGGGACCCAAAGGCAAACATTTTTCTAAAACCGGGAGTCAATGTTCCCGAGTATAATATATATATATATAGATATATAGATATAGATATAGATATAGTTTTCAAAACTATTAATCGAATAAGGTTTATTCGATAACTTTATTTTTATTAATGAATATTACTTTGAATATTCATTTGAGGACTTATGACTCTGTTTATTCTATTTAATGAATATTATTTTGAATATTCATTTGAGGACTTATGACTCCGCTTATTTATTAGATAATATACTTTATTTTATTAAAGAATAATGTTTTGATAATCAAACTTATTTTCGATTATTCAAATAAAGATCGTACTTTCGTATAAGTATATCCTTGGTTATTTATTATTCATTTCAAGTATGAGCTTTAAAACTTCTACTTCGATTATTTTTATAAGGATTATCCTTATGGGAATATTATTTTTATAATAATATTCAGATATTTTCTAATATATCGGGACTGATTAATTTAATTAAATCAGCATTACTCCAAACATTCTTAAAAATGTTTTCGAGTCTTCAAAATGATTTTAAAAGTTAGAGCGGATCCCAAAACTCGTTTTCAAATTTAAAATCTTCCTTTCGAAGGGGATTTAAATACTCGCTCAAAAAATCTGAGGGATCCGGCTCTGCGATGTATTTTTATATTCGCAACAAGGTTGCTGTTTTGATAAAAGAGTTTTTGATTACTTACCTAACACTCGGGAAGTAAAATTCTTGGAATAAGTTAATCCATTAACAGGCATCGCCTGGGAAATATCGGTGAGTTTTTCTTTCCAACTAGATGTGACTTCTTGGTGGAGTCGTATCAACAAGTTCCTACTTGGGGAAAGGGGAGACGAGCTTTATTTTTCAGAGTCATGGATTTGATCTGAACTAGGAGTAGCGTAAGTGGTCGAGTGGCGCCGGCCCAGCCTTATTTATTGGCCCAAATGGCCCGGAAGTTCCGCTAAGACGGTCCATTCCTTAGGAGTCCAGTGTTCGGTTGACAAGTAAATCCGACAGGTTCTCCTCTATATGTAGAAAATGGTGGGGTTGCACTACTGCGACTGATCATCGTAAGTGGTCTTCCTGGCGTGGCAAACTCCCGTAATGAGTTCATCATCCAATTGGATATTTCTGCAACACTACCCAGAGCACTTCGATAGAAAGGCTACAGCTGGGCGATTGTTGAGTGTTGGCAGGGTCGAGTTTTCAAAATGATGTTTTCATTAAATGAAGTATCTCGTAACTTCATTTCATTTTGATGATATTTCAAAGATTGATTCTATACAAGTTTTGTCGTGTAGCTTCATCTATGGGATGAACTTTTTATACCTTGAACGGTGGTAGTTCAAGTAGTATTCGGAAAAAGATATAAGTATATTGGAGTATCTTGTAACTTCATCTTTTCAACTTATATCTAGTTAATGATTATCTTATGAATGACAAAGGTTTTCAGAAAAACGTTGAGACAAGGTTAGATATATGAGATCACCTTGCAACGAAATTTTTATATAGTTATAAACTGGAACTCTGTGTATATTATACATGTCAGAGGATTTCAAAGATTATGAAAAGTATAAATACTTATATACTGAATATTTTGTGACTCGGTCGCGTTAAGATATCAACTTGGTTCATTTTTTTACTTGACCAAGACTTTCATGAGTACTATAAGAATGCTCATATATTGTTAATCATTATACATATTATTTCGGTGAGCTTGTTGCTCACCCTTGCTTTCTTCCTTCATCACACAACATCAGATAGACAAGATGAACAGGACCAAGCTCCCAATTCGCGAGCGAATAGGAAACGTTCCGCAGTTTTCTATAGGCGTTGATGTCGCTGTAGCTGAGGTAGGAACTACCAATAGGCTAGGCTTTCAACTTTTGATGTACCAGACTTATGTATCTTTATCAATTGTAATAACGACAAAGAAATGTAAATTTATTCAGAAACCCTTTTAAGGTGTAGTGGCATATAATTGTGGAATAAAATGACTCGTGTTATTTTTGGATATTCATCTCTGAGACTATAACTTGTGGTGTGTGTGTTTATTGTGGGGTCACAGTACAGAATAGTTGATTGTTTATTAAGATTGGGTGTTATTAAGGGAAATGGAACTCGTGACAACCCGGATCCCCGACCCCGGATTTGGGGGTGTTACGGAAATGGTATCAGAGCTAAGCGTTATAAACCTCAGAGATGATGTGACATTAAAATAATAAGTTCACTAAGCTAATAAGAACTCTCGCCAAGTTCATAGTCGGACTACCTAACATAGTACTGACAGTTAAAACCCTTATGGGAACCCTTATAAATATCATGATAGGAGCGTAGTTCATTATCGTATATGGTAGCGGGACTCCGAACCCTGAGGTTGAGGAGCAACAACGCGATGATGTTTTATTAGTTATTAGAGATCAGATTGTGGATCCGATAGAGCGTCCTAACACAGGACCGGATGATGTTCATATTGAGGATAAAGCGGTTGAGGATGTTGTCCTAGAAGGGATTATCGCTGAGAAGGATCCCGTGAAGGATCCTGACAAGAATGAATAGAGGACCACTGAGGAATTGATGACCATGGTTAGGGCGACTACCAGAGGTAGGATTGGCCGGTCACTACAGGAGGTTCGTTCAAGTTCGTAAAGATAGTATCCCCTTTAACGCGGCTTACTCATAAGACTGAGAAGTTCAAATAGACAGAGAAATGTGAGAACAGCTTTCAAGAACTGAAGCAAAGGTTGGTGATGGCTCCTATGTTGGCGTTGCCGGATGGAAAAGGAGATTTTGTGATTTGTAGGGATGCTTCGCATAAGGAATTAGGGTGCTTCTTATATAGCACAACAAGGTAATCGCGTACGCGTCAAGACAATTAAGGGAATATAAAATTCGATATCCCCACCCATGAGCTTGGGCTCGTGGCAATAGTTTTGCCCTAAAGATTGGAGGCACTACTTGTATGGAGAGAAGTGCGAGATTTACAAAAGCCATAAGTGCTCTAGTGCATTTTCACGCAGAAAGAGCTCAACATGCGCCAGAGGAGGTGGTTAGAGCTAATCAAGGATTACGATTATGAGATTCTTTATCATCCAGGGAAAGCCAAAATGGTGGCTAATGCCCTTAGTATAAAGGAGAGACTCAAGATGAAAATGTCATTGGGAGAGTTGATAAAAGATTTTGAGAAAATGGAAATAAAAGTGAAGGTAACCGGAGCCGGTACCGAAAAGCTGTTTGAGATTGCAATACAGCCCGAATTATTGGAAAAGAACATATTATGCCAGAAAAAGTGATGAATGAAGGCAGAGAGCCAACAAATAGATAAGAGATTAATACCGAGAAAGATGATAAGGGAATAATGAGGTATTCCTACAGAATTTGGGTTCCAAATGTTCAAGAGCTTAAAGATGAGATCTTAGATGAAAGCTAGTTTGAGGAATAAGATTTAGAGCAAACCCTGAACGTGATAGCCAGGGAGGTCGCCATCAAGATAGAAGGAACCCATAACATAATGAAGTGGAAAATGAGGATTTAAAACATGTAGGATGACCCCGATTATGGGGAGAAGGAGGGAACGTTCAGACTAAGGAAACAGAAGTTGAGTTAGGAAAGGAGACCCGAGACGGTACTCTTATTCGACAATTTATGGACCTTTCTAGATAGAACTTAGACTATTATCCCCAACGACCACCCTGAGAAAACAATGCGGTGAGAAATTCTTTCAGGACATTTAAGTCGCTAAGCTCTCAGAGTTCCAAGGAACAAGCTGACCTAGCCGAGGCAAGAGCCTGGCCAAAGGAAATAGAGGACTGATTTTATATTCTAAATGATTGATAAAGCGCAAAAGACTGTTTTTGTCACTTACCTTCCTAAGAGAGAGGCCACCCGCTGGTGAAAGACCAAGAAAGGCACGGAGCCAGAGGTTAGAATAAACTGATTAAAGTTCAGTCAATTATTTTCGGGAAAGTAATTCCCAAGGTTATGGAGATAGTGTAAAAGCTTTAGAGCCAGAACTAAGGCGGACGAGTATGATGAATTATGAAGCTAAGTTGTAAAAGTTGTCAAGATTCGTTCTGATGACAAGAATCCCAGAACGACGTGATATTTGAAGTCAATGATTAGTGGGTGCGTGAAATGATTATAATAGAAAAGAAAATAAAAAGAAACTGAAGTGGAAAGGAATATAAAGGCAATAGAGTTTGAGGAATGATATGGGAGTTGGGTATGAGGAAACCCTAAAGACTCGTACCAATAAAAATAGAAAAGTGTGTAATCGTCAGGATGAGGGTGATTCACCATGAGTTAAAATTGATGGTTGAAGGCATAAGAGATACATATATTTTATCCCCTGTAAGTTGGGAGGATTCGAGGAAACCTTGAGATAGTTCGAAGGATAAATAATGAGACGCAGATAGACTGAGGAGACAAGGAAGTAAGAAATTAGGAAAATTGGATGAAGGAAGAGACCTTCAAGAATGTGAAGTGTAAAACCGGTGGCTTGATACCCAGAAAGGGAGATGCCAGGTATGAAAGATATCCCAACATTGAGATGACTGTTGAGATAAACAACAAAAGTAAATAAGGAATTATTAAGAAGAAATTCATGTTGAACACGACCAATATCTCCCAGAACATCCATGTTGTCTGTAACACCCCCAAATCCGGGGTCGGGGATCCGGGTCGTCACGGTCTTTCTTTCCACAATATCACTTCACTTAATTAATAATAATAACCTTATGCTGTGACCCCACACTAACACACACCACAACCCATTATAGTCTCAGAGATGAACTTTAAATAAGTACAAGTCTTTGAATCCACAGTTTAAAAGTTATTACAACCCAAAATGATTACTTGATAAATTTACAGTTAATTGCCATTATCTGCCACAAGTTATAATTATACATAATTGATTCTCAAAAGTAGATGGTCTGATCTACAATAGATCTACCTCTGCAGCTATAGCAGCTACAACATCAACGGGAAGACGCGGGACGCTTCCCACGCGCTTGCGCTGGGTCTGCTGGAGTCTGGCCATCTCTCCTAACTGTTGTTGTGTGATGAAGAAATAAAGCAAGAGTGAGCCTTACAGCTCGCAAGATAATACATAGTGATAACAATAATATAAGTATCTAAATGGATACTTACTAGAATCTTTATCGTAAGTAAGGTAATTACTTACTGGATATAAGTTTTAAAAGAAGATGAAGTTACCAATTACTTCACTATACTTATACCATTTTTTTGAAATCTACTTGAACTACTACTGTTCGAAGTATAATAAGATTCACGAGGTCATCCCATAGATGAGACCACAAATAAAACTTGAAAATATTTGATCTTTGAAATATTTTGAAAAGAGATGAAGTTACGAGATACTTCATTCAATGGATACACCAGTAAAAATGTTTGACCCTGTCAATGCTTCGGCAACCACCCATTAGTAGCCTTTCAATCGAAATGCTACGGGTAGTGTTGCAGAATTATCCAAATGGATGATGAACTCATTACGGGAGTTTACCGCGCCAGGAAGACCACTTACGATGATCAGTCGTAGTAGTACAACCCCACCATTTTCTACATGTAGAGGAGAACCTGTCGGATTTACTTGTCAACCGAACACTGAACTCCTAAGGAATGGACCGTCTTAGCGGAACTTCCAGGCAATTTGGGCCAATATAATAAGGCTGGGACGGCGCTACTCGACCACTTACGTCACTCCTAGTTCAGATGAAATCCATGACTCTGAAACGTAAAGCTCGTTCCCCCTTTCCCCAAGTAGAAACTTGTTGATACGGCTTCACCAAGAAGTCGTATCTAGTTGAAAAGGAAAACTCACCGATATTTCCCAGGCGATGCCTGTTAATGGATTAACTTGTTCCAAGAATTTTACTTCCCGAATATTGGGTAAGTAATCAAAAACTCTTTTACCAAGACAGCAACCTTGTTGCGAATATAAAATACACCACAGAGCCGGATTCCCCAGGTTTTGAGAGAGTATTTAAATCCCCTTAAAAAGGAAGATCTTAAATATAAAAATGAGTTTTGGGATCCGCTCTAACTTTTAAAAATCATTTTGAAGACTCGAAAACACTTTAAAGAGTGTTTGGAGTAAAACTGATTTAATGAAGTAAATCAGTCCCCAATATATTTAGAAAATGTCTGAATATTATTATTTAAATAATATTCCCACAAAGAATTATCTTTATAAAAATAATTGAAGTAGAAGTATTAAAACTTATACTTGAAACGAGTATTAAATAATCAATGATATACTTATATGAAAGTATTATCTTTATTTGAATAATCGAAAATAAGTTTGATTATTGACACCTTATTCTTTAATAAAATAAAGAATATACCTCAGCAAATAATCGGAGTCATAGATCCTCAAATGAATATTCAAATAATATTCATTAAATAATATAAACTGAGTCATAAGCCTTCGAATGAATATTCAAATAATATTCAATAAATAATATAAAAGAGTCATAAGCCTTCGAATGAATATTCAAATAATATTCAATAAATAATATAAAAGAGTCATAAGCCTTCGAATGAATATTCAAATAATATTCAATATATAATATAAAAGAGTCATAAGCCTTCGAATGAATATTCAAATAATATTCAAATAAATAAATAAAAGGAGTCATACGCCTTCGAATAATATTCGAAATAATATTCAATAATAAAATAAAGTTAAAGTTATCGAATAAATATTATTCGATTAATAGTTTGGAAAACTATAACCATATATATATATATAAATATATATATATATATGTATCCATATCCATATATACAAAATCTACTCGGGATCCTCGACTCCCGGTTTTAGAAAATATTTTCACCTTTGGGTCCCTATACTAAGGGTATATGCAAGTTACCGCTATTCTCTAGCATAGGTATTATCAACTGAATCAACAGATATATATGGAAAGAATGCGAAACAGGCATGCATATATATATACCATAGCAGCATGCTTCAATATATTGCATCATTTGCTAATTAACCAACATGCATCTATCGCAAGATAATGCAAATACATATATTCATCACAACAACAGTTATAACGGGTAGAAAACTTGCCTGAGCGACTTGGGGTGATAAAAGGCTCGGGACGAGTCTGGTAACCTATAAACAACAAGTAAGTTGGAATTAAACCAAAATCACTTGTAAATCTATACTTTAACTAACTTAGACTCTAACGCTTGTTTTGCGCTCACTGATTCGCTTAAGTCACTCGGGTACCCTCGGCTCCACCATTTTTAATAATTTAACCTTTACGAGTTTTAAGGCGATTCCTTCGCGGGTGTCTTACCAACTGCCTAACACACTTACCATAAATGTTTCATACATTAATTAACCCTTTTTGGTCTTTAACCTATGTTTCAAAGTAAGGCGAGGGAAAAAGTTTCGTTCGCGAAACGCCGTTACTTGAAACGGTCGTTTCTCCTAAACCGTGCATCGGAATCGAACGAACTACATATCAAAACGAAGCTCGTAACATGAGCTATCTATTCATGGCAGTGGTAATAATCTAGCAGGGGGTTCTCGGGTCCTAATGCTATGCACAAAAACAGTCCAAAGAAAATCGGACGTTACGACGGCTATGTTTACGCGATTTCCAATATTTTAAACCATTCAAAACCATCCCAAATCAACCTCAAATACAACATACAACCAACATCCATCCTTATCACATCATAACAACCCCAACCAATTCAATTTAATCAATCATACTTATGCCTAAACATAACTTTAATCATACTTAAGTTCTTTTAATCAAAACCACAACATTTACCATTCCATTTCACTACCATTCCAAATCCCAAACTCTAAATCACCACAACAAGCTACAATATCATCCTACTAATTAAAATCATCTTATAATACATAGGGATCTAGGGTTTGGAGATGGTATACCTTCCTTGAAGTGGTGGGAGGAGCTAGGAAGCCTTAAGAAGCTTTGAGAAGTCTTAGGAAAGCTTGGATCTTCAAGAAAAACAAGAAAACTTCAAGTTAAAAAACTTGAAAACACTATTCATAGTCTTCTTCTTTGATTAAATGAAGAAGATTGAGAAGGAATTAATGGCTTAAACTCATGATATAGCCCTAACTAAGCATGAAGATGGTTAGGGAATTATCTTACCAATTTAGGAAGCTTGGATCTTTGATTTTGAA
Organism: Apium graveolens; assembly: GCF_009905375.1. Classification (NCBI taxonomy): domain Eukaryota; kingdom Viridiplantae; phylum Streptophyta; class Magnoliopsida; order Apiales; family Apiaceae; genus Apium; species Apium graveolens. Next base: position 227,323,377 of record NC_133650.1, on the reverse strand, counting down.
TTTTTCTTGCCTTTTGAATAGTGAAAAGCCGTGAGCAATGAAGAACTAATGCCTTGGTTCTTTTTGATTTTTGATGAAGAATGAATTTACTTGGCTTGGTTGCTTGGTTTTTGTATTTGCTTTAGTCAATTACCTTCTTGCCCTTGAATTTGTGTGGTTCTCATTCAACCACACCTCCTTCCTTCCCTTGTCATGCTTGTGTCATCCTCATGATGTCATCCTCCCTTCCTTGTCCTCTTTCTATTGGTTGGATGACATCATTCCCACTAATCCCTTTGATTAACTTCCTAATCGTTTGCCTAATGACCGCTGATCTGTTATACGGTTCGCTTAACTTTCGTTCTCGTTTATCGTTTGAAGGATCATACCCGGAATCTTATTACTTAGGTTCCCTTAACCTTTCTCAATACATTATATTCCTTTTTATGATCCTCTATTATAATCCTTTAATTTAAATCCTTTTTATCCTGTTACCTTATACTCAATTCTCTCCGTATCTTGTGGATTTCCGGGAAAAACCAAAGTGTTCGGAATTGGATTCTGACGATCTTTACATACACTTATATACTACATAGAGTACTAATAATATCCCATAAGATCAATAACAGAACCCTTACATAGCGTGGCATGAAAAGTTTTCTCGTTCAGCAAAAACACTATTCATAAGGGTTTCAAAATTTCTCAAAAATTGGGGTTATTACAGTCTCCCCTCCTTAAAAGGATTCCGTCCCGGAATCAGATAGAAAACAAATGGGGATACTTTCTTAGCATTACACTTTCTAACTCTCGAGTCAATTTTCCCACATTGTGGTTCTACCACCAAACTCTGCCTAGTTTGATAATCCTTCTCCTAAGCACTTGTTCCTTTTCACTCTATAACCCTTCCTGGTTGCTCCATAAAGGTTACGTCGGGTTGCATATCTAAGCGCTCATATGCCTCTATTTATCTGGCATCTGAATTACACTTCCTTAACATTGATACGTGAAACACGTTACGACCTGCTACATATTCGGGGTTAGGGCTAGCTCATATGCTAACTTCCCAAACGTCTTAATATATCCAAGGGTCCCACAAATTGTAGACTTAGCTTTCCTTTCTTTCCGAACCTCATCAATCCTTTCCAAGGGATACCTATAACATTACTAGGTCCCCTATTTCATACTCTTTATCCTTTCGTGTCAAATCAACATACTTATCATGTCCATCTTGGGCTACTACCAGCCGTCCTCTGATTAGATCTATCATATCCTTGGTCCTTTGGACTACTGCGGGTCCGAGCATCTTGCGCTCTACAACTTCATCCTAACATAAGGGAGATCGACATTATCTTCCCTCAAGGATCTCATAAGGTGACACCTCGATAATGACATATGATCTATTGTCGTGATATAACTAAATCCGCGTTAAGTGATCATTCCAAATTCTTTCAAGTCTATTGCACAGACTCTCATTATAGCGTTTAGCATTAGAGCTTCTGCTTCTCAATACCCATTCTTTTCCAGTTCGTAATCGCTACTACCTTCCGTTCCTAATATTATACCGGTTATACTTTTGCTCGTTAGCGTTCTATAACCTTTTAATAACCACGTCAACCTTAGTATCACGAATGTGTTCCCATTCCGCATACTACCACCACTTTATTACTCCTTTTTCAGTTGTTTCTATTTTCCAAAATTTGATCAATCAAATAGAAGTAAAGGAATTTGTTGAGAGATCACTATGATCATGAACACTTGTTATATCGCATAGTTAGTACAGAAGGTGGCCAGCCTTTAGTACTTGAAAAGCAATTAAACAATAGCTGGTATCCTACTCGGCTTCTATCACACAGATAGATAGTCATTCGGCAATACCTCCCCTTCTGGAAGGGTTGTTCTTCTCAGCTTACATGAAATGAAAAGAAGAGAAAAGAACGAACTGAAGAGAATTGTATATATGAAAAAAAATATACTGCCACAAAATATCTGGCTTGGAACCTACCTCTGAACTATAGAGGTTTGTCATAGGAGAACAAAACATATACGTATTTATATCAGCATCAAGCATTATAGCCTCGTATTTCCCATGCCTAAATATTTTCGCTATCCCGTCCATCATTCTATGGACCCACACTCTTCCTCGAGCTTATACATAATCACCTTTGAAACTCCCTCGACATCGAAAATCGAATCTGGGATCTCATTCTATACATCATCGTTACTAGAATTCTATGCTTGCACCGCAACCTTCCTCGTATAATAATACGACTCTCTATTGATAAGAAAGAATAATTATTCACCAGGTAGATACTCTACTTAATTAGTCTATCAATGATAACTTATACACTACCACGGCCCGATTAGTGGTACTCAATCTCAACATCCATTCCAATACAACTCTCACGGTTGTAATCAGCTCGTTACTCGCAGAATCATTGCTGCCTTACTATGGTCCACCACTGACCCACTGTCATCATTCACTTTCCATGAAATCTTAATAACTAACCATACGGAGTCCATACATGTCGTATCAAATCCTTCTAAGGAGGTAACATAATCACCATTCCTGATTCATGAAGAACACTCCTAACTCTGACGTACTTTCATGACATGAAGCAGATAAAATTGCAGAAGAGTTTCAATCAAAGCAACGATAGCAGGTTAATACCATTCTTAATCATACGCCCTAAATAGAAGAATTAACTCAAGGGTTCATCTAGTCCTTTTTGAAACATGGTCCTGGCTTATCTCAAGATAGGACCTTCTAAGATAGATAGCCCGTTCATGGCGATTACACGAATTAAACCTTTACCAACTACTATTACGGTTGGGTATTGCACAGTCATCAGAAGGAATGTCAATCTTCCAAACCATAATTCAACCTTCACATTTTTAACCATCATCACTGTATTCTTTTGGCACACGCGCCTATAATTATCCTCTTACCTTTAAAGTGTCGGCCATCTCTTTGGCCTTTCCTGATAGTAAAATTTCCTTACAGTCAATGTCATGTTAACCACCTCCAAATAAATTTTCTACCTTATTTCCGATCACTGCTTGAGTGAAGATGTTTTCCTTAAAATCAGATGGGAAAAAAAATATCACTATTTTTCCATAAGTTATTGCCTCAATCTTTAGAGGCTAATCACTGTCAAGACTGACTCTTAATCATACTTAGAACATCTTTTATCTTAAGTCCTAATTGCCCTGAACAATTTTGACCATTACTGGTTCGATCCATACTTTCTCGTGGTTTAACATGTGCCCCACTTGGCAATATTATAATTACGTCATATTTTCTTTATCAACATTTCTATTCTTGAGAATTTTGAATATTACCTTTCTCCTTGTAAAACCTCTAAGGTTATCCTTCAATCGTTCCTCCTGTATTCCCTAGATACAGGGCATATCAAGATACCATTTATTAATACCAGAATCATTGTCTATATACTTCTGAAAAATTTCTCCACTGATTCTTAAAGGTTGTTGTTACCTTAACCCTTTCCCAATCATTCTGTCAAAACTCATACTGTTCCTATTAAGGGTGAAATGCCAACCTTTATGCATTCCCCTAGGATTCATTTTAAGTTACCGATGTTCTATCCTTAATTCCACCTTTAAAAGGTACCTGCATCCTTCCATGGATAAATCAAGTCATATATCCCTGATAAGGGTGTCTTATTCAATCATTTCCACCTCGATAGTCTATACCGAATTTCACAATAGCATCTTTATTCAAGTTAAGGTCAATCCACATGGCCTCCAAAAGATAAAAATGGTTATCCGCTTTTATTTCCTGATTTGGTAATGATCACATGGATGATCTGGAAGATATTGGTCGTGTTCAACGTGAACTTCTTCTTAATAAATCCTTATTTACTTTTGTTGTTTATCTCAACAGTCATCTCAATGTTGGGATATCTTTCATACCTGGCGTCTCCCTTCCTGGGTATCAAGCCACCGGTCTTACACTTCACATTCTTGAAGGTCACTTCCTTCATCCAATTTTCCTAATTTCTTACTTCCTTGTCTCCTCAGTCTATCCGCGTCTCAATATTTATCCTTCGAACTATCTCAAGGTTTTCCTCGAATCCTCCCAACTTAAAGGGGATAAAATATACATAACTCTTATGCCTTCAACCATCAATTTTAACTCATGGTGAATCACCCTCATCCTGACGATTATATACTCTTCTATTTCTATTTCTACGAGTCTTTAGGGTTTCCTCATACCCAACTCCCTTATCATTCCTCAAACTCTCTTGCCTTTATATTCCTTTCTCTTATCGTTATTTCATGAACCAACACAACATAAGCATTGATTTCAAACATCCCGTCATTCTGAATTCGTGTCTTCAGAACGAATCTTGATAACTTTTACAACTTAGATTCATAATTCATCATACTCGTCTGCCTTTGTTCTAGCTCTAAAGCTTTTACACTATTCCATAACCTTGGGAATTACTTTCCCGAAAACAATTGGCTGAACTTTAATCAGTTTATTATAATCTCTTGCTCCGTGCCTTCCTTGGCCTTTCACCAGCAGGTGGTCTCTCTCTTAGGAGGGTGAGTGATAAAAACAGTCTTTTGTGATTCGTCAATCATTTAGAATCTCAAATGATTCCTATATTTCCTTTAGCCAGGCTCTTGCCTCGACTAGGTCAACCTGTTCCTTGGAACTCTGAGAGCTTAACGATTTAAAGGTCATGAAAGAATTTCCTGCCGCATTATCCCCTCAGGGTGGTGGTTGGGGATAATAGTCTAAGTTCTGTCTAGACAGGTCCATAAATTGCCATATAGGAGTACCGTCTCGGGTCTCCTTTCCTTACTCGACTTTCTGTTTCCTTAGTATGAAATGTTTCAACCTTCTCCCATAATCGGGGTTATCTTATACATTAAAAACCTTGTTTTCCACTCTATTATGTTATGGGTTCTTTCTTTCTTGATGGCAACCTCCCTGACTATCACACTCTGGGTTTGCCCTAAATCCTATTCCTCAAACTATGGCTCTCTTCTAAGTTCTCATCCTTAAGCTTTTGAACTTTCGGAACCCAAATTCTATAGGAATACCTCATTATTCCCTTATCATCTTTCTCAGTATTAATCTCATATTTATTTGTTGGCTCTCTGCCTTCATTCATCACCTTTTTCTGGCACAATATGCTCTTTTCCAATAATTCGGTCTCTATTGCAATCTCAAACAGCTTTTCGGTACCGGCTCCGGTTACCTTCACTACTATTTCCATTTTCTCAAAATCTCTTATCAACTCTCCCAAAGACATTATCATCTTGAGTCTCTCCTTTTTACTAATGGCATCAGCCACCACATTGGCTTTCCCCGAATGATAAAGAATCTCCCACTCATAACTCTTGATTAGCTCTAACCGCCTCCTCTGGCGTATGTTGAGCTCTTTCTACGTAAAAAGGTACTAGAGCTCCTATGGTTTGTGTAAATCTTGCACTTCTCTCCATACAAGTAGTGCCTCCAATCTTTAGGGAAAAACTATTGCCACGAGCCCAAGCTCATGGGTGGGGATATCGAATTTTATATTCCCTTAATTATCTTGACGCGTACGCGATTACCTTGCTGTGCTGTATAAGAAGCACCCTAATTCCTTATGCGAAGCGTCACTACATTTCACAAAATCTCATTTTCCATCCGGCAACGCCAACATAGGGAACGTCACCAACCTTTGCTTCGGTTCTTAAAAGTTGTTCTCGCATTTCTCTGTCCATTCGAACTTCTCAGTCTTACGAGTAAGCCGCGTTAAAGGGGCTACTATCTTTACAAACTTGAACGAACCTCTGGTAGTGACCGGCCAATCCTACCTCTGGTAGTCGACCTAACCATGGTCATCAATTCATCAGTGGTCCTTTATCCAATCTTGTCAGGATCCTCCATGGGATCCTCCTCAACAACTATCCCTTCTAGGACAACATCCTCAACCGCTACATCCTCAATATCAACATCATCCGGTCCTGCATTAGGACACTCTATCGGATCCACAATCCGCTCTCCAATTAGTAATAAAATATCATCACGCTGTTGCTCCTCAACCTCAGGGTTCGGAGTTCCGCTACCATATACGATAACGAACTACGCTCCTATCACGATATTTATAAGGGTTCCCGTAAGGGTTTTAACTGTCAGTGCTACGTTAGGTAGCCCGACTATGAACTTGGCAAGAGTTCTTATTATCTTAGTGAACTTATTATCTTAACGTCACATCATCTCTGAGGTTTATAACGCTTAGCTCTGATACCATTTCTGTAACACCCCCAGATCCGGGGTCGGGGATCCGGGTCGTCACGGTATTTCTTTCCACAATATCACTTCACTTAATTAATAATAATAACCTTATGCTGTGACCCCACACTAACACACACCACAACCCGTTATAGTCTCAGAGATGAAATTTAAATAAGTACAAGTCTTTGAATCCACAGTTTAAAAGTTATTACAACCCAAAATGATTACTTGATAAATTTACAGTTAATTGCCATTATCTGCCACAAGTTATAATTATACATAATTGATTCTCAAAAGTAGATGGTCTGATCTACAATAGATCTACCTCTGCAGCTATAGCAGCTACAACATCAACGGGAAGACGCGGGACGCTTCCCACGCGCTTGCGCTGGGTCTGCTGGAGTCTGGCCATCTCTCCTAACTGTTGTTGTGTGATGAAGAAATAAAGCAAGAGTGAGCCTTACAGCTCGCAAGATAATACATAGTGATAACAATAATATAAGTATCTAAATGGATACTTACTAGAATCTTTATCGTAAGTAAGGTAATTACTTACTGGATATAAGTTTTAAAAGAAGATGAAGTTACCAATTACTTCACTATACTTATACCATTTTTTTGAAATCTACTTGAACTACTACTGTTCGAAGTATAATAAGATTCACGAGGTCATCCCATAGATGAGACCACAAATAAAACTTGAAAATATTTGATCTTTGAAATATTTTGAAAAGAGATGAAGTTACGAGATACTTCATTCAATGGATACACCAGTAAAAATGTTTGACCCTGTCAATGCTTCGGCAACCACCCATTAGTAGCCTTTCAATCGAAATGCTACGGGTAGTGTTGCAGAATTATCCAAATGGATGATGAACTCATTACGGGAGTTTACCGCGCCAGGAAGACCACTTACGATGATCAGTCGTAGTAGTACAACCCCACCATTTTCTACATGTAGAGGAGAACCTGTCGGATTTACTTGTCAACCGAACACTGAACTCCTAAGGAATGGACCGTCTTAGCGGAACTTCCAGGCAATTTGGGCCAATATAATAAGGCTGGGACGGCGCTACTCGACCACTTACGTCACTCCTAGTTCAGATGAAATCCATGACTCTGAAACGTAAAGCTCGTTCCCCCTTTCCCCAAGTAGAAACTTGTTGATACGGCTTCACCAAGAAGTCGTATCTAGTTGAAAAGGAAAACTCACCGATATTTCCCAGGCGATGCCTGTTAATGGATTAACTTGTTCCAAGAATTTTACTTCCCGAATATTGGGTAAGTAATCAAAAACTCTTTTACCAAGACAGCAACCTTGTTGCGAATATAAAATACACCACAGAGCCGGATTCCCCAGGTTTTGAGAGAGTATTTAAATCCCCTTAAAAAGGAAGATCTTAAATATAAAAATGAGTTTTGGGATCCGCTCTAACTTTTAAAAATCATTTTGAAGACTCGAAAACACTTTAAAGAGTGTTTGGAGTAAAACTGATTTAATGAAGTAAATCAGTCCCCAATATATTTAGAAAATGTCTGAATATTATTATTTAAATAATATTCCCACAAAGAATTATCTTTATAAAAATAATTGAAGTAGAAGTATTAAAACTTATACTTGAAACGAGTATTAAATAATCAATGATATACTTATATGAAAGTATTATCTTTATTTGAATAATCGAAAATAAGTTTGATTATTGACACCTTATTCTTTAATAAAATAAAGAATATACCTCAGCAAATAATCGGAGTCATAGATCCTCAAATGAATATTCAAATAATATTCATTAAATAATATAAACTGAGTCATAAGCCTTCGAATGAATATTCAAATAATATTCAATAAATAATATAAAAGAGTCATAAGCCTTCGAATGAATATTCAAATAATATTCAATAAATAATATAAAAGAGTCATAAGCCTTCGAATGAATATTCAAATAATATTCAATATATAATATAAAAGAGTCATAAGCCTTCGAATGAATATTCAAATAATATTCAAATAAATAAATAAAAGGAGTCATACGCCTTCGAATAATATTCGAAATAATATTCAATAATAAAATAAAGTTAAAGTTATCGAATAAATATTATTCGATTAATAGTTTGGAAAACTATAACCATATATATATATATAAATATATATATATATGTATCCATATCCATATATACAAAATCTACTCGGGATCCTCGACTCCCGGTTTTAGAAAATATTTTCACCTTTGGGTCCCTATACTAAGGGTATATGCAAGTTACCGCTATTCTCTAGCATAGGTATTATCAACTGAATCAACAGATATATATGGAAAGAATGCGAAACAGGCATGCATATATATATACCATAGCAGCATGCTTCAATATATTGCATCATTTGCTAATTAACCAACATGCATCTATCGCAAGATAATGCAAATACATATATTCATCACAACAACAGTTATAACGGGTAGAAAACTTGCCTGAGCGACTTGGGGTGATAAAAGGCTCGGGACGAGTCTGGTAACCTATAAACAACAAGTAAGTTGGAATTAAACCAAAATCACTTGTAAATCTATACTTTAACTAACTTAGACTCTAACGCTTGTTTTGCGCTCACTGATTCGCTTAAGTCACTCGGGTACCCTCGGCTCCACCATTTTTAATAATTTAACCTTTACGAGTTTTAAGGCGATTCCTTCGCGGGTGTCTTACCAACTGCCTAACACACTTACCATAAATGTTTCATACATTAATTAACCCTTTTTGGTCTTTAACCTATGTTTCAAAGTAAGGCGAGGGAAAAAGTTTCGTTCGCGAAACGCCGTTACTTGAAACGGTCGTTTCTCCTAAACCGTGCATCGGAATCGAACGAACTACATATCAAAACGAAGCTCGTAACATGAGCTATCTATTCATGGCAGTGGTCATAATCTAGCAAGGGGTTCTCGGGTCCTAATGCTATGCACAAAAACAGTCCAAAGAAAATCGGACGTTACGACGGCTATGTTTACGCGATTTCCAATATTTTAAACCATTCAAAACCATCCCAAATCAACCTCAAATACAACATACAACCAACATCCATCGTTATCACATCATAACAACCCCAACCAATTCAATTTAATCAATCATACTTATGCCTAAACTTAACTTTAATCATACTTAAGTTCTTTTAATCAAAACCACAACATTTACCATTCCATTTCACTACCATTCCAAATCCCAAACTCTAAATCACCACAACAAGCTACAATATCATCCTACTAATTAAAATCATCTTATAATACATAGGGATCTAGGGTTTGGAGATGGTATACCTTCCTTGAAGTGGTGGGAGGAGCTAGGAAGCCTTAAGAAGCTTTGAGAAGTCTTAGGAAAGCTTGGATCTTCAAGAAAAACAAGAAAACTTCAAGTTAAAAAACTTGAAAACACTATTCATAGTCTTCTTCTTTGATTAAATGAAGAAGATTGAGAAGGAATTAATGGCTTAAACTCATGATATAGCCCTAACTAAGCATGAAGATGGTTAGGGAATTATCTTACCAATTTAGGAAGCTTGGATCTTTGATTTTGAATTTTTCTTGCCTTTTGAATAGTGAAAAGCCGTGAGCAATGAAGAACTAATGCCTTGGTTCTTTTTGATTTTTGATGAAGAATGAATTTACTTGGCTTGGTTGCTTGGTTTTTGTATTTGCTTTAGTCAATTACCTTCTTGCCCTTGAATTTGTGTGGTTCTCATTCAACCACACCTCCTTCCTTCCCTTGTCATGCTTGTGTCATCCTCATGATGTCATCCTCCCTTCCTTGTCCTCTTTCTATTGGTTGGATGACATCATTCCCACTAATCCCTTTGATTAACTTCCTAATCGTTTGCCTAATGACCGCTGATCTGTTATACGGTTCGCTTAACTTTCGTTCTCGTTTATCGTTTGAAGGATCATACCCGGGATCTTATTACTTAGGTTCCCTTAACCTTTCTCAATACATTATATTCCTTTTTATGATCCTCTATTATAATCCTTTAATTTAAATCCTTTTTATCCTGTTACCTTATACTCAATTCTCTCCGTATCTTGTGGATTTCCGGGAAAAACCAAAGTGTTCGGAATTGGATTCTGACGATCTTTACATACACTTATATACTACATAGAATACTAATAATATCCCATAAGATCAATAACAGAACCCCTACATAGCGTGGCATGAAAAGTTTTCTCGTTCAGCAAAAACACTATTCATAAGGGTTTCAAAATTTCTCAAAAATTGGGGTTATTACATTGTCATTACCAAATTAGGCAAGCAAAGCAAAAAAAAACCGTTGTTATCTTTTGGAGGCCATATGGATTGACCTCATTTTGAATAAGGATGCTATTGTGAAATTAAGTATAGACTATCGAAGTGAGAATGATTGAATAAGGTAATCTATCAAGTATATATGACTTGATTTATCCATGGAAGAGTGTAAGTATCTTTTAAAGGTGGAATTAAGGATAAATCCCCGATAACTTGAAATGAATCCTAGGGGAATGCATAAAGATTGGCATTTCGCCCTTAATAGGGACAACATGAGTTTTGACAGTATGAATTGGAAAGGATTAAGGTAACAAGAACCTTTAAGGATCAGTGGAGAAATTTTTCAGAAGTATATAGACAATGATTCTGGTATTAGTAAATGGTATCTTGATATGCCCTGTGCCTAGGGTGTACCTGATGAAGGATTTAAGGATAACCTTAGAGGTTTTACAAGGAGAAAGGTAATATTCAAAGTTCTCAAGAATAAAAATTTTGATGAAGGAAATATGACGTAATTATAATAATGCCAGGTGGGGCACGTGTTGAACCATAAGAAAGTATAGATTGATCCAATGAGGGTCGAGATTGGTGAAAACAAGAATGACCCAAGATAAGAGACGTCCTAAGTATGATCGAGAGTCAGTCATGGCAATGTTCACATCTAAAGACTAAGGCAATGACTTATGGAAAAATAGTAATTTTTTTTCTCACCAGGACTTAAGAGAAGCATTTTCATATAAGCAGTGATTGAAATGAGGTAGAAAATTTAGTTGGAGGTGGTTAAAATGACATTGATTGTAAGGAAATTTTACTATCAGGAAAGGCCAAAGAGGTGGCCAACACTTAAGTGTAAGAGGACAATTATTGGCGCTCGTGCCAGAGGAATACAGTGATAATGGTTAATTCTGTGAAGGTTGTATTATGGTGTGAAAGATTGACATTCCTTCTGATGACTGTGCGGTACTCAACCGTAATAGTAGTTTGGTAAAGATTTAATTCATGTAATCGCCATGAGCGGGCTTTCTATCTTAGAAGGTCCTATCTTGAGATAAGCCAGGAGCATGTTATGAAAGGACTAAATGAACCTTTGAGCTTCATGTCTCCCAGTAAAGAAATATGGTTAATAGTGGTATTAGCCTGCTATCGTTGCTTTGATTGAAACTCTTCTGTAATATTATCTGCTTCATGTCATGTATGTACGTCAGGATCAGGAATGTTCTTCACGAATCATGAATGGTGATTATGTTACCTCCTTAGAAGGATTCGATATAAGATGAATGGACTCCGTATGGTTAGCTATTAAAACTTCATGGAAAACGAATGACTACAGTAGGTCAATGATGGGCCATAGTAATGCAGGAATAATTCTGCGAGTAATGAGCCGATTACTTACAACCGTGAGAGTTGTATTGGAATGGATGTTGAGAGTGAGTACCATTAATCGGGTCGTGGTGGTGTATAAGTTATCATTGATAGGCTAATTAAGTCGATTATCTACCTATGGGATACTTATTCCTTCTTACCAATCGAGAGTTGTATTGCTATACGAGGAAGGTTGCGGTGCAAGCATAGAATTCTAGTAACAATGATGTCTGGAATGAAATCCCTTATTCGAGTTTCGATGTCGAGGGAGTTTCAAAGGTGAATGTTTATGAGCTCGAGCAAGTGCATGGGTCCGTAGAATGATGGACGGAATAGCAAAAAAATCTTTAAGCACGTGAAATGCGATGCTATAATACTTGATGTTGATATATATACATATATGTTTTGTTCTCCTATGACAAACCTCTATAGTTCAGAGGTAGACTCCAAGCCAGATATTTTGTGGCAGTATATTTCTTTTCATATATACAATTCTCTTCAATTCGTTCTTTTCTTTTCATTTTGTATAAGCTGAGAAGAATAACCCTTCCAGAAGGGGAGGTATTGCCGAATGACTATCTATCTGTGTGATAGAAGCCTAGTAGGATACCACATATTGTTTAATTGCTTGTCAATTACTAAAGGCTGGCCACCTTCTGTACTAACTATGCAATAGAACAAGTGTTCATGATCATAGTGATCTCTCAATAAATTCTTTTACTTCTACACGAAGGACCAAGTTTTCGAAGATGGAGGCAGCTAGAGATGAAGTGGTACCAAGTATGGTGGTATTCGGAATGGAAACACATTCGTGATACTAAGGTTGACGTATTTATTAAAAGGTTATAGAATGCTAACGAGCAAAAGTGTAACCAGTATAATATTATGTACGGAAGATAGTAATGATTACAAACTGGAAAAGAGTGGGTATTAAGAAGCAAAAGCTATAATGCTAGAAGCTATGATGAGAGTCTGTGCAATAGACTTGAAAGAATTTGGAATGGTCACTTAACGCGGATTTAGTTTTCTTACGATAATAGATCGTATATCAGGTATCGAGATGTCACTTTATGAGATCCTTGAGGGAAGACAATGTCGATCTCCCTTATGTTAGGATGAAGTTGTAGAGCACAAGATGCTCAGACCCGAAGTGGTCCAATAGACCAAAGATATAGTGGATCTAATCAGAAGAGGGATGACGGCAACCCCAGGATGGATAAAAGAGGTATGCTGATTTGACTCGAAAGGACAAAGAGTATGAAATAGGGGACCTAGTAATGTTAAAGGTATCCCTTGGAAAGGATTGATGAGGTTTGGAAAGAAAGGAAAGATAAGTCCACAATTTGTTGGACCCTTGGATATATTAAGACGTATTGGGAAGTTAGCATATGAGCTAGCCCTACCCCCAAACAAGTAGCAAGTTCATAACGTGTTCCACATATCAATGTTAAGGAAGTATAATTCGGATGCCAGACAAATAGGGGCATATGAGCGCATAGACATGCAACCAGGCGTAACCTATATGGAGCAACCAGGAAGGGTTATAGATTGAAAAAGGAACAAGTGCTTAGGAGAAGGGTTATCAAACTAGTCAGAGTTTGATGGTAGAACCACAATGTGGGAAAATTTACTTGAGAGTTAGAAAGTGCAATGCTAAGAGAGTATCCCTATTCATTTTCTATCTGATTCCGGGACGGAATCCTTTTAAGGAGGGGAGACTGTAATAACCCCAATTTTTGGAATTTTTGAAACACGGATGAATAGTAACTTTTGCTGATGATGCTGATTAAGGAAAATTATTAGACCACGCTATATAGGAGTACTGTTATGGAAATTGTAAGATCGTATTAGTATTTCATAAAGTAAATAAGTGTATGTAAAGATCGTCAGAATCCAAATTCAAACACTTTGATTTTTCCCGAAAATCCACCAGATACTGAAAGAATTGAGTATAAGATAACATGATTAAAAAGATTTAATTCAAGGATTATAAGAGAGGATCATAAAAGAAATATAAAATATTGAGAAAGGTTTAGGGGAACCCAAGTAATAAGATCCCGGGTATGATCCCTCAAACGATAAACGAGAACGAAAGTTAAGCGAACCGTATAATAGATCAGCGGTCATTAGCCAAGTAATTAGGGGTAATCAAAGAGGTTAATGGATGATGATGTCATCACACCAACAAGAGGAAGACAAGTGTAACAAGATGATATAAGCAGATGACATGAGCATGACAAAGTGGGAAGGATTGGTTGGTTGATTGTGAGCCACACAATTTTTACCATGGTAACAATTTAATTAACAAACAAAAGGTAGCAACCAAGCCAAGGCAAAACAAATCACAAAACACAAATTAGAAGTTGACTTTTGCTTTCCAAGAACAAAAGCTCTTGGCCAAAATCAGAGCAGCAACTTCAAACTACCATATCTCCTTCAATCCTCACTCAAATAGTATGTTCTATAGCTCTTTGGAAAGGTATTGAGATGACCTACAACTCTTGTTCACAAGTCTTGTCCAAATAAGCATTGTAAGACCCTCCTTTTGACAGTTCTTTCAATCTGACTTTTAGAAACTTCAAAACCTAACTTTGTGTTCTTGATTTCTTTGGAAAGATCAAGCTTGTAGGAGGCTCCCTAAGACTTCCTAGCTACTCTAATCACTCCAAGGAAGGTATAACACCTCCAAACCCTAGCTTTACTTTGAGTATTATGATGGTTTTGATGGTTATAGTAAATGAGAAGCATGATGCTTGTGTGTTTAGAGTTTTGATTGGATTTGTAGTGATTTGGATGTTAAAATCTTGTTTATAGTTAATGAAACTTAAGTATAGCTAGTAGTTCATGTGTGGGGTTGTATAAATTGGAAAATCTTGAGGTTTGGGGACTTATGTAGTAAGGTTTGGATGAGGGTTGGTTGTATTTTTCGTTGTGAGTTGAATGGTGGTTGTTTGGAGTGGTTTAAAACTTGGTAATCGCGTAAACATAGTCGTCGTAATGCCCAATTTCATAAAACTGCTTGTTCTTAGTGTTCGGGACAGAGAGCTAACTATTGAATCTGTGACTTTTCCATGTTTAGTTAGATTATGTCGTAAGCTTCGTTTTGATATGTGGTTCGCTTGAATCCGATGCACGGTTTAGGAGAAACGACCGTTTTAAGTAACGACATTTCGCGAACGAACCATTACCCCTCGCCTTACTTTGAAACCTTGGTTAAGGCCCTTAAATGACTAATAGGAGTATGAAACAATTATGTAAAGTGGATTAGGTAGTTGGTAGAGTACTCGCGAAAGAATCGCCTTAAAATTCTTAATGGTTAATTTATTAAAAATGGTGGAGCCAAGGGTACTCGAACGACTTATGTGATTCGTTAAGTGTAGAAGTGACCATAAGCGAACATTAGGGTTCAATTGGTTAAAGTCTAGTTTCTTAAGCGACCGTGGGTTAATTCCGACTTATGTTGTTGTTCATAGGTTATCGGACCCACTCTAAGCTTAAGTCTATCCGGGAACACTCAAGCAAGTTTTCTACCCGTTATACTGTTGTTGTGATGTATATATGTATATGCATTATCTTGTGATAGATGCATGATTGTTATTAGCAAATCTTGCGATATATTGGAGCATGATGATATGGTATATATGCATGCTTGTTTCGTAATCTTGATATCTAATTGTTGATTCAAATGCTTATAAGTTGCATAATACCTATGTTAGAGATAAGCAGTAGTTGCGTATACCCTTAGTATAGGGGACCCAAAGGCAAACATTTTTCTAAAACCGGGAGTCGATGTTCCCGAGTATAATATATATATATTTTTATATATATAGATATAGTTTTCAAAACTATTAATCGAATAGGGTTTATTCGATAACTTTATTTTTATTAATGAATATTACTTTGAATATTCATTCGAGGACTTATGACTCAGTTTATTCTATTTAATGAATATTATTTTGAATATTCATTTGAGGACTTATGACTTCGCTTATTTATTAGATAATATTCTTTATTTTATTAAAAAATAATGTTTTGATAATCAAACTTATTTTTGATTATTCAAATTAAGATCGTACTTTCGTATAAGTATATCTTTGGTTATTTATTATTCATTTCAAGTATGAGCTTTAAAACTTCTACTTCGATTATTTTTATAAGGATTATCCTTATGGGAATATTATTTTAATAATAATATTCAGATATTTTCTAATATATCAGGACTGATTTATTTTATTATATCAGCATTACTCCAAACATTATTAAAAATGTTTTCGAGTCTTCAAAATGATTTTAAAAGTTAGAGCGGATCTCAAAACTTGTTTTCAAATTTAAGATCTTCCTTTCGAAGGGGATTTAAATACTCGCTCAAAAAATCTGAGGGATCCGGCTCCGTGATGAATTTTTAAATTCGCAACAAGGTTGCTGTTTTGATAAAAGAGTTTTTGATTATTTATCCAACACTCGGGAAGTAAAATTCTTGGAATAAGTTAATCCATTAACAGGCATCGCCTGGGAAATATCGGTGAGTTTTTCTTTCGAACTAGATGCGACTTCTTGGTGGAGTCGTATCAACAAGTTCCTACTTGGGGAAAGGGGAGACGAGCTTTATGTTTCAGAGTCATGGATTTCCTCTGACTAGGAGTAGCGTAAGTGGTCGAGTGGCGCCGACCCAACCTTATTTATTGGACCAAATGGCCCGGAAGTTCCGCTAAGACGGTCCATTCCTTAGGAGTCCAGTGTTCGGTTGACAAGTAAATCCGACAGGTTCTCCTCTACATGTAGAAAATGGTGGGGTTGCACTACTGCGACTGATCATCGTAAGTGGTCTTCCTGGCGCGGCAAACTCCCGTAATGAGTTCATCATCCAATTGGATATTTCTGCAACACTACCCAGAGCACTTCGATAGAAAGGCTACGGCTGGGCGATTGTTGAGTGTTGGAAGGGTCGAGTTTTCAAAATGATGTTTTCATCAAATGAAGTATCTCGTAACTTCATTTCATTTTGATGATATTTCAAAGATTGATTCTATACAAGTTTTGTCGTGTAGCTTCATCTATGGGATGAACTATTTATACCTTGAACGGTGGTAGTTCAAGTAGTATTCGGAAAAAGATATAAGTATATTGGAGTATCTTGTAACTTCATCTTTTCAACTTATATCTAGTTAATGATTATCTTATGAATGACAAAGGTTTTCAGAAAAACGTTGAGACAAGGTTAGATATATGAGATCACCTTGCAACGATATTTTTATACAGTTATAAACTGGAACTCTGTGTATATTATACATGTCAGAGGATTTCAAAAATTATGAAAAGTATATATACTTATGTACTGAATATTTTGCAACTTGGTCGCGTTAAGATATCAACTTGGTTCATTTTTTTACTTGACCAAGAATTTCATGAGTACTATGAGAATGCTCATATATTGTTAATCATTATACATATTATTTCGGTGAGCTTATTGCTCACTCTTGCTTTCTTCTTTCATCACACAACATCAGATAGACAAGATGAACAGGACCAAGCTCCCAATTCGCGAGCGGATAGGAAACATTCCGTAGTTTCCTATAGGCGTTGATGTCGCTGTAGCTGAGGTAGGAACTACCAATAGGCTAGGCTTTTAACTTTTGATGTACCAGACTTATGTATCTTTATCAATTGTAATAATGGCAAAGAAATGTAAATTTATTCAGAAACCCTTTTAAGGTGTAGTGGCATATAATTGTGGAATAAAATGATTCGTGTTATTTTTGGATATTCATCTCTGAGACTATAACTTGTGGTGTGTGTGTTTATTATGGGGTCACAGTACAGAGTAGTTGATTGTTTATTAAGATTGGGTGTTATTAAGGGAAATGAAACTCGTGACAACCCGGATCCCCGACCCCGGATTTGGGGGTGTTACAAAGAATCTAAGAAGGGAGTGGTCCTTTGTCTATAACTCAATCATAAGGGCTTTAATATGCAGGAAGACATGCTATGACAATATCTTCAGTGTAGTTCAAAAGTGGTGTATTCAATGGCCTACAACAGACACCTCAATGTTGGAACTTAATCTTAGAGGAGCTAGGCACAAGGCTCACTATGCCTTTGGTAAGTAGGGGTAAGGAAATTTTCTTTACTAGATTTATAATGTCAACTTTAAATCATAAATAAGCTGACTTACATTTACTAGATGGTATATATAGAAATTAAATAGGCATTTGTAAATAGGTGTCCAAAATTCTATTAAGATCACTTACCACAAAGAATCAGGTTAATGTTAGGCTAAGTTTCACTGACTTTAGTTAGAGAAATTTAGAACATATCCTTATCCTATACCTGATATGAGAAGTAATGCATTTCCTAGTTCAGCTATGGCTCCTGCACCTGTAGAAGCACCTAAACAGGATAACCCACAGGGGCCTCCCACGGCTAAAACCATTTCTTCAAAACCACTAGATGCTAGGAAACCAAATGCTTCATCCTCTCAAAAGGATGGAGTTAGTAAAAAGAAGAAGCAACCAACCCTAGTAGTTGTAAATGAGAGTAGTGAGGATAAAACAGAAACTGAGTCACCCTTGGTCACAAAATCGAAGAAGCAAAGGAAAGCTGAGTTGACCACTCAAATAGACACCTTTGCATCTTCTCAAAAAGATGCAGTTGTAACATAGGGGCATAAACAGACTCCAGTGGCACCTTCTCAACAAGGTGTCACTATTAAAACAAGCATTCTCCCCAATGCATCCTGGTATGAGTCTACACCCCCTCTTGAGCACACTGAAGAGGGTGAAAAAAGTCAATTGGTTGGAACACACCTAGAGGGCACATCAATTGGAACTCCCTCGTCTATTCAGGGGGAGTTTCCAATACTTATGCCTGAGCTCACACATATATCTAAAATTTCTTCAAATTTTAATGAAGGGCTTGAATCATCTTCTTAAGCCCTGCCAAAATCAAGTGATATAGTTCATGAAACTGTGATCACCACGCAAGCACAATCTTTAGATGGTGAGAGACTACATGTTATGGTGGACCTTGATGACACCATCACAAACATATGGGTTTCATAAGTTTTTACTGAAAACCATGTGTAAGTTTCCAATGCACCTTCATGTGCACAACAGTCTTCACAGATGGATAGGTTTGAGAGTAGTACTCTTGAGGGGAGCTACTCAAATCCTCTCCAATTCAATTGGGAATTTATCATGAAGAAACAACTCCCCTTAAAACCTTAGATGAAATTGCTTTGACAATTGAAGCTGGGAGTTCAATTGCCAATGATCTAGCTATTTGGGGAGGCAAGTATAAAAGCGTATTTAAGTGCCAGTTCCTTGTAAGTGGAACAAGAGTTTGAGGCCATGGTACATGACAGTAACCTGGTTAAATCCCATCTAATTCAAATGGAGGTTCACTTACCTAGTGAACAAGACACTATCATAACCACAGCTCCCACTGTTAGTTCAATGTGACTCCTGTCATAGGTACAATTTCACATTCCCTACCATCAACCTCAAACAACCCTAACCAACCCTCAACTTCTACTCAATCACCACATATTTTATCCCAATGACTGCAAAATACTCAAACACTAACCCAAACTGTGGATGAGATGCCGGTAGACCAACTTGAAGGTTTTGCAAATATTGCTCAGCAACTGCTAACCTCAGACATTTCCAGTCAAGACTACCAAGCTATTTTTCTCACCTACAGGGAGGAAGTGGAGAAACAGCTAGAAAAGATTGTGAATGATGCCGATAGAGATGAAAATGCGGGTGTATGGCTCTCCAAGACATTTTCAATAGATATGAAGGAAGAACTCACTAGGTTTAGGGAGGAGTACATCACTATTCTGGGAAGCAATGCTAAAGTACTCACTCCACAAGAAGTGTATGTTGAGAATTGGCTAAGTCGAAGATCAGGATCTGTCTAACAATCATGATATGATCAACTATTGTGATATGATTATCCGTTGAAAGCTTCGTTATCATCCGTTTACAATCTTTAGTCATCCGTTGAAATATACAAATGATTATCGGTTGAAGCTACAACATATATCTGTTGATCAGGATATCAGTTGAGAATGACTTGGATGATAAGTCAGGACTGCGAGATAAATCAGAAGGTGCTGATTTAGGATCGTAGTTGATTTAGATATGTATGGAAAGTGTTAGAATTATATTGTAACATATCTTGTAATTGATAGAGGACTGATTTTAGTTTATGTAAACACAAAATAGGTTATCATAATGTGTGAGTAGACATCGAGTATTCGCATAACCTAGAAGCTCTTAAGAATATTATTCTTGGGAGAGTTTTATAACAGTTAATTAAAGATCAATATAAACTGTTATTTGATTTATCTGTTCTTACTTTACTTTCATAATACATCGATTTATTTAGTAATTATATCCAACCCCCCATAAACAATTACTTTACTGGGAAACAAATGGTATTAGAGCGGTCAAATTAACTGTTAATTTGCAAAGGCCACGATGTCTGGAAGTAAGTATGCAAGAATAAAATTCCCATCCTGAAGAAAGATGATCACTCTGTTGAGTGGCATTTATGACACTTTATTACGCTCCGTAAAGTTTTGAATTGGTGTATTTGGACTCAAGTTGTTGGTGTTTTAATGTGGTTTTTAGTGTTTTTGCATTTTCAGGCATTATCCAGGTAATCAGGTGAATTAGCATTATTTTGGTGCTAATTTGGTGTTAGGGAGGTGTTGGAATAAAAGCTCTTGGAAAACTGGCTCAAATCAGCAAGGAAAAATGAAGAAGTCAGAATTTTCATCAGGAGGTTAGCGCGCCCGCGCTATGATATCGCATGCCCGCGCCAAAAGTCCAGAAGCTCAGCGCGCCCGCGCTGGTCAAGCGCGTGGCCACACCGGGTCGAGAAAAGAAATCCTGATTCTATTGGGCTTTTGATCCAGAAGAATTCTACTCTGCATGGGGATGCTATATATAAATAAATAATCTCAGTTTTTATAAGGAGACATACCAGAGCACATTTAGCACAATTCAACCAAGGCGAAGAAGATCTAGTTTAACTTGTGATTCTTTGTTTAAGTTATAACGTTGGATGCTAGTTTTCTTATTCTTGAACCTATACTCTTGTTTTGTACTTTATTTATTATTCGTTTATAAAGACTATATTTATTATACTATGCTTTCATTGGAACCCACGTTGATGATGAGTCTGATTCTGGGCTAATCGTTATCGTGGGGTTCTAATGGATTTATATATGGATTTCTTTTGTTGATTTGCTTCAATGCCTTAGTGTGTGGTGATTGTATGATAACCTAGTATTGGTTGTGCTTATTCATCTTATGAGTGTCGCGAACTTGTAAGATAGTGTGTTGATTCTTAATGAAGTGAAAGTGAATTTAAGGGTTTAGAACTTTCCATGCTAGCGTAGGTTCATGTGTTATTGTTATGCATGATTTGTAGGTAATTTTAACCATCTTACTTGCTCTATGTAATCACGATAGATAACTTGTGCATTAAACCGTTATGTTATCAAATTCTATAGATATATAGGGTCTCAATATAATTGGTGTATATTCAGCTTCTATCTCTTTTATGGATGTCTAGTAGTATGGTATTCGTGCAACGAAAGTTGGCTTTTATCAGTTTTGTGTTATCTGATTAGTGTCATCACCATTACATGCTAAGGTTAAGAACGAAAAAGCTATTGAATGAAGTATCTAATGAAGTTAGAATCCCATGTTTATCATATATATTAATTAAACTGTTCTTATTCTCTTAGATATAATTGTTAGCTTAAGTTTAGTTAAAAGTAATCTCAATTTGTTAATTGTCTTAACATTGAATAATAGCCATACCGTTGTTGCATAGATACATTGACTGAATTTACAAACCGAAGTCTCTGTGGGAATGAATTTGATCTAAATCTTATACTATTTGCGAACGCGTATACTTGCATGAATTTTAGCGCGTGTTTAGCGACTAACAAGTTTTAGCGCCGCTGCCGGGGACTCGGTGTTAATTTTTAGTTTATGTGTTTATCATTAGTGGTCGTTGAAGTTCATTGACTCAGACATTGTTGCTTATCTGTTTCCTTGTCTTATTTTAGGTACTCTAGCGAGCGTGTATGCATACGCGTTCACGGGCTCGTAAGAGAACTCTGGATCAAGCCGAGGAAGAAGCTGTAATGGTTCGAAGGGAAGTTGTTGAGGATGAAGAGAAGGTAGATGAAGAAGAAAAATTTGAGGAACTAGTTTTAGTAGTGATGGGAGATCAAGCAGAAATTCCTAAGGCTTTGATGGACTATTCTCAGCCTAAGATCAATGATATTCAGTCAAGCATCATCAGGCCAACCATCTCGGCTAACACTTTTGAGATCAAGTCAAGCACGATTTAGATGATACAGAACTCAGTTCAGTTTGGGGGTTCTCCTACAGAAGACCCCAACATGCACATCAGGGATTTTATCGAGATTTGTGACACTTTCAAGTTCAATGATGTGACTGAAGATGCTATTAAACTGCGACTCTTCCCATTCTCTCTGAGGGATAAAGCTAAGTGTTGGTTACATTCTCTACCACCAGGGTCGATCACTACTTGGGAAGATCTTGCTCAAAAGTTTCTCACTAAATTCTTCCCTACGAAGACTGCTGCAATCAGGAATGCTCTTACTCAGTTTGCTCAACAAACTGGAGAATCTCCATTTGAGGCTTGGGATCGATATAAAGAGATGCTAAGGAAGTGCCCACACCATGACATGCCTGATTGGATGATTATAAATTGTTTCTATAATGGGTTGGGTGCTACTTCTAGATCCATGCTCGATGCAGCATCAGGAGGAGCCTTGTGGGCTAAAAGCTACAATGAAGCTTATAAATTGATTAAACTGATGGATGCTAATGAATACCAGAATCCTTCCCAGAGACTGACTCAGGAAAAGTAGCAGGAATTCTAGAGTTTCATGCAGCAACTACTATAGCTGCCCAACTTAAAGCTTTGACGATGAAGGTTGACACTTTGGCTAATTATGGAGCAAATCTCTAGTATCTGTGAGCTTTGTGCTAGTGCCCATGAGACTGATCAGTGTGCTATTTCTAGTGAATCAGCTCAGTTTGTGAGCAACTTTCAATGATCGCAACAACCTGTGCCAGCTACCTATCATCCTAATAACCGCAATCATCCTAATTTCAGCTAGAGCAATGCTCAGAATGCGGTTCAACAGCCTTATCAGCCGTACCCAGCTAAGCAGTACAACCCCCCTGGTTTTCAGCAATCGCAATATGCACCAAGACAACAACTGCAGCTGCAACAAGCTAATAAAAAATCTGAATTAGAGGAGTTGAAGCTTATGTGCAAAAGCCAAGTTGTTTCTATCAAGACCTTGGAAAATCAAATTGGACAAATTGCCAATGCCTTGCTAAATCGTCAACCGGGTAAACTACCTAGTGACACTGAAGTACTAGGAAAGAGGGAAGCCAAGGAGCAGGTGAAGGTAATCACTTTGAGGTCTGGGAAGGTTGCGAATACTGAACAAACTCAAGTTTCGAAGGAAGAAGCTGGGGCTGAAGAAGTAGAGCAGCGGGAAGCAGAAGTGGAACTAAGGAAGACTACTGTTGACTCCTCCTGAGGGTAATACAGGGGAGAAATAGATCTATCCTCCACCGCCTTTTCCTAAGCGGCTGCAAAAGAAAAAGCTGGATAAGCAATTTGAGAAGTTTCTGGAGGTGTTCAAGAAACTTCATATCAACATACCTTTCGCTGAGGCTTTTGAGCAGATTCTTAGTTATGCAAAGTTTATGAAGGTTAATCTCTCTCGGAAAGTGAAGCTAGATGATTTAGAGACTGTTACTCTCACGAAGGAATGCAGTGTTGTGCTGCAACAGAAGTTGCCTCAAAAGCTAAAAGATCCAGGAAGCTTCACTATTCCGTGTAATATTAGAAAAGTGTCTTTTAACAGATGCTTATGTGGCTTGGGAGCTAGCATCAATCTGATGCCCTTGTCAATCTTCAAGAAGTTGAACTTGTCTGATCCAAAACCGACTTATATGACCTTGCAATTGGCCGATCGTTCTATTACATATCCTTGAGGTATTATGGAGGATGTCTTGGTCAAGTTTGATGAACTCATCTTCCCTGCTGATTTTATAATCCTTGACTTCGAGGAGGATAAGAATATTCCCATAATCTTGGGGAGACCCTTCTTGGCGACTGGCCGTACCTTGACAAATGTGTAGAAGGGTGAACTTACAATGCGAGTGCTAGATCAGGATATAACTTTTAATGTGTTCAATGATATGAAATTTCCTATGGAAAATGAGGAGTGTTTAACGGTGGAGTTGGTCGATTTTGTGGTGACTTCAGACTTGATCAATTGCTAAAGTCTGATGCCTTAGAGAAGGCCTTGTTAAGGAATTCAGATAGTGAAGATGATGAAGGTGAAGAGCAATTGCCATATCTGAATGCTTCTCCTTGAAGAGGAAGATTGATATGCCTTTTGAATCTCTTGGAATGGAGGAATTAAACAAAGCTCCTAAATGCCTCAAGCCATCTATTGAGGAAGCTCCTACTCTTGAGCTTAAGCCTTTACCTGAACATTTGAGGTATACTTTTTTAGGTGATGCATCTACTCTACCTGTGATTATTGTATCTGACCTTTAAGTTAGCGATAAGGAGAAGCTCTTGAGGATTCTAAGAGAGTTCAAATCGGCAGTCGGGTGGACCATAGCAGATATTAAGGGAATCAGCCCTTCTTATTGCATGCATAAAATCCTGCTAGAGGAAGGTAGCAAGCCCATGGTTGAGCAGCAAAGAAGACTTAATCCAATCATGAAGGAAGTAGTGAAGAAGGAAATTCTTAAGTGGCTGGATGCAGGGATTATCTATCCCATTTCTGATAGTTCTTGGGTGAGTCCAGTTCAGTGTGTACCGAAGAAAGGAGGTATCACAGTTGTGGCTAATGAGAAGAATGAGCTCATTTCTACTCGAACAGTCACGGGATGAAGAGTTTGTATGGACTACAGGAAGCTAAACAAGGCCACTAGGAAGGATCACTTCCCTCTGCCTTTCATTGACCAGATGCTCGACCGATTGGCTGGTCACGAGTACTACTGTCTTCTGGATGGTTATCCAGGTTATAATCAGATTTGTATCACTTCAGAAGATCAGGGAAAGACTACCTTCACTTATCCATTTGGTACTTTCGCCTTCAGACGAGTTTCTTTTGGTCTGTGTGGTGCACCAACCACATTTCAGAGATGTATGATGGCTATCTTTTCTGATATGATTGGCCAGAATGTGGAGGTGTTCATGGACGACTTCTCTGTATTTGGTGATTCTTTTGATGAATGCTTGCAGAATCTTGGACATGTTCTTAAGAGGTGTGTTGAGACCAACTTGGTTCTCAATTGGGAGAAATCTCACTTTATGGTGCGACAAGGCATTATTCTTGGGCACAAGGTCTCTAGTAAAGGTCTTTAGATGGACAAAGCCAAGGTGGGGTCATTGAAAATCTTCCTCCACCAATTTCTGTTAAGGGAATTCGCAGCTTTCTTGGTCATGCGGGTTTCTATAGGCGTTTCATCAAGGACTTCTCTAAGATTTCGAAGCCATTATGTAATTTTCTAAAGAAAGATGTCCTTTTCAAGTTTAATAACGAGTGCGTTGCCGCTTTTGAGACACTGAAAATAGTTTAATCACGACACCTGTCATAATTGCACCTGACTGGAATGAACCTTTTGAGATGATGTGCGATGTAAGTGACTATACAGTTGGAGCAGTTCTTGGGCAGAGAAAGAATAATATATTTCATGTGGTCTATTATGCTAGTAAGACCTTGAATGGTGCTTGATAAGTGGATTTTATATTCACTTGGAATGCTTCATTACAAGCTTAAATTGGTGTTTTGGACTCAAGTTGATATTTTGATGTGTTTTTGTGTTATTGCATTTCAGGTATCAGTTAAATGAAGAAAGGAGCTTTTAAAGGAAATATGATGAAAAGTGATCAGATTTGGAAGCCAAGGCCATTGTCAAGTTGTAGATAATCTCGTTAGCTTCGCGTGGGTAGTTGAATCACCTAATTCTGACGAGTAGAACTCAAGTTATTGCCAAAATAAGATTCATCAGAATTTTTCCAGACAGGCTACAGGCACCCGCCTGCTGGTGGAGGCGCCCGCCTGCTGGTGGAGGCGGCCGCGTGCTGATGCGCGGCTGACTTCGCTGATTTCGCTGAAAAAGCCTTTTTTGAGTGGAATTTGACGATTTTAAGGGTCCAGGTCCAATATGGGTTATATAAACTTAAAAAAAAGGGTTTTCATCATCCGGGAAGATTGGGATACTAAGAAGAAGACCTAGAAGCATAAAACAACTCCAAAAAAGAAGATCTTATTTTCAACTTGTGATTCTTTGAATTAGTTGTAACTTTGGATGCTCGTTTTCGTTCTTGTTGAACCTAGACCTCGTTTATTCGTACTTTAATTATTATTCAATTTATTAAGACCTTGTTTTATACCATACTTTCATTGGAACCCATGGTGACGATGAGTTCAATTATGGGCTAATCGTTATCATGGGATTCTAGCGGATTTACTTATGGATTTCAATAATTAATTTATTTCGATATTTTGGTGTGTGGTGATTGATTGATATCCTAGTATTGGTTGTGCTTATTCGTCTTATGTGCATAGCTAACATATAAGATAACATGTTAATCTCTATTGAAGCGACAGTGAATATAGAGGTTTAGAACTTGCCATGCTAGCATAGGTTCATGTATTTGTTATGCATGATTCGTAGGTAATTTTAACCATCTTACTTGCCCTATGTAATTACGATAGATAACTTGCGCATTAAACCGTTATGTTTTCAATTCTTATAGACATATAAGGACTAAGCATAATTGGTGCCTATTCAGCTTCTATCTCTTTTGTGGATGTCTGGTAGAATGGTACTCGTGCAACGAAAGTTGGCATTTATCAGTTTCGTATTATCTGATTAGTGTCATCACTATCACATGCTAAGGTTAAGAACGAAACGACTATTGAATGAAGTAGTAATGAAGTTAAAATCCCATGTTTGTCATATATATTAATTCAACCTCAATTCTCTTAGTTAATGTTATTTAGTATAATCTCTTAGTTTAATAAAAACCCAATTTGTTATTTGTCTTAGCATTGAGCGATAACCATATATTGTTGCATAGGTGCATAAATTGAACTTAACCTAAACCAGTCTCTGTGGGAAAAAATCTGATTTATATCTTATACTACTTGCGAACGCGTATACTTGCGTGAATATTAGCGTGTATTTTCGCCCTAACAGTGCTCAACTAAATTATACTACTACGGAGAAAGAACTTTTGCAATTGTCTATGGTTTTGAGAAATTTCGATCTTATCTACGTGGGACTAAAGTGACAGTTTTCACTAATCACGCTACAATTCGATATCTCGTCTCAAAGAAGGACTCGAAGCCTAGATTGATCAGATGGGTTCTGTT
This sequence comes from Apium graveolens, assembly GCF_009905375.1. Lineage (NCBI taxonomy): Eukaryota > Viridiplantae > Streptophyta > Magnoliopsida > Apiales > Apiaceae > Apium > Apium graveolens. The sequence goes on along the minus strand of NC_133650.1, from coordinate 227,296,039 downwards.
GCTCCAAGAATTTGAATTAGAGATCAAGGATAGAAAGGGGACTGAAAATCAAGTCGTTAATCATCTATCTCGTTTAGAAAACCCTAATGCTATCTCACTAGACAAGACGTTGATAAATGAGTCTTTTCCCGATGAGTAGTTGTTTGGAGTGCAAGAGGAAGAACCATGGTTTGCAGACATTGTGAACTACCTTGTGAGTAATATCATGCCTCCCGACTTATCATATGCATAAAGGAAGAAGTTTCTACATGAAGTGAAGTGGTATATGTGGGATAAGCCTTTTCTTTTTCGACAATGAGCTGACCAAATCATTAAAAGATGTATTCCTTACAGCAAAACGGGGGGAATCTTGCGAGATTGCCACTCAACGGCTTATGGAGGACACTATGGTGGAGAAAAGATAGCAGCTCGTATTCTTCAAGCAGGTTTCTTTTGGCCAACCTTGTTTAAAGATTCTTATCAGTTCGTTTTGAAATATGATCGATGTCAACGTGTGGGTAATATGTCTAAGAGGGATGAGATGCCTCTTAATGTGCTTCTCGAGGTTGAAGTATTCGATGTTTGGGGAATTGACTTCATGGGCCATTTGTCTCATCTTGTAACAATCAGTACATCTTGTTGGCGGTCGATTATGTGTTGAAATGGGTTGAAGTTAAGGCATTTCCAACGAACGATGCAAATGTGGTGCCTAATTTTCTTCACAAACAGATATTCACAAGGTTTGGAACTCATAGAGTCATAATCAGTGATGAGGGGTCGTATTTTTGTAATCGTAAATTCACTGCTATGATGCAAAGGTACAATGTGAATCATCGCATTGCTACGGCTTATCCTCCTCAGATAAATGGTCAAGCCGGGGTGTCTAACAGAGAGATTAAGCGCATTTTAGAGAAAGTTGTGTGTCAATCAAGGAAGGATTGGTCTTTGAAGCTTGATGAAGCTGTTTGGGCGTATAGAACAGCATATAAGACTCCATTGGGAATGTCGTCGTTCCAGTTGGTTTATGGTAAAGGGTTTCATTTTCCTGTGTAGCTCGAGCATAAGGCGTATTGGGCTTTGAAAAATTTAAATCTTGACTTGGATGCAGTTGGAAAGAAGAGGATGCTTCAATTGAATGAACTCGACGAGTTTTGATTTCAAGCTTATGAGAATAATAAAATGTATAAGGAGAAAGTCAAGAGGTGGCACGATAGGGGTCTAGTGCACAAATCATCTGTGCTGGGACAACAAGTTCTTTTGTTTAACTCTCGTCTCCGTCTTTTTCCTGGAAAGTTGAAGTCAAGATGGTCAGGGCCCTTCATAATGAAAACTGTGTTTCCACATGGAGCGGTGGATATTTTTGAGAATGATCTGGGCCAAGAATTCAAGGTAAATGGTCAGAGGTTGAAGCATTACTATGGTGACACGGCAAATCGCGAGGTGGTTAGTGTCGTTTTATTGTCCGTTTGATCTCAAGATTCTATGTCGAGCTAACGATGTAAAACAAGCGCTTCTTGGGAGGCAACCCAAGTTTGTTGTACATTAGTAGATAGAGGAAGCAAGAAGAAAAGAGAAAAACACAAAAAGATCAGAAAAAGAAAAAAAATTCAGGGCCAACTTTAGAAGCCAAGCGCGCCCGTGCTAATCTAGCGCGCGCCTGCGCTATTTTTCCAGAAACCAAGCGCGCCCGCGCTGATCTAGCGCGCGGCCGCGCCGATTTGGCAGAAGGTGAGCGCGCCCGCGCTGGTCTAGCGCGCGGTCGCGCCAGGGTCCCGACTCAGAAAAAATAATAATAGCAGTGTGTGAAGAAAAAAATCGGGATTTTACTACAAAATCAATTTATACCCGAATTTTACTCTTCCATATCCCAAATTTCCCTCTCCAAATCAAACCCATTATTCCCACGATCCCCATAAATAATTCCTACTTCTATTCCATATCTAATTCTCTTCTCAGCACCTATATATACATACATTTATACACAAAGTTCTCCACCACTTCACAAATTCTCAAACACAAATCTCTCTTAAACACTTATATTTTATTCTCTCTTATTCAATCCCAATGGCATCCAAGAGACAAAGAACTCAAATAAGCAGCAGCATCACCGATTCTTCAACTGCGGGTAGTGTGAGGCCGAGGTTTTCGACTCCAGAGGCTGAAGCGGAGTACACGAGGCTTCTCTCAAAGCCTATATCAAAGGAGCGAGGTTTTCTGCCATCAAGAAAGGATGGTAAGTTGTTGGAGATGATTCTGGAGATGGGCTGGGTTTCTTTTTGCGAGGCTCCCGCTGCTGTGCCCATGAGTGTTGTTGGGAGTTCTATGCTAATGCGAAGGCGGAGAAGAATGGCTTCACAGTGGTACGGGGGATGACTGTAGAGTATAGTGCTGATATGATAAGGAGGGTGATTGAGCAACCCGCAAGGAAGCCTGGTCAGGACATTTGGAACGATAAGGCTCCGGAGGACTTTGATCTGGATCTGATTGTTGTTACTTTGTGTGTGCCTGAGACTCACTGGAAGTTCAAGAGGGGCATAACTGATTACTCCACATTTCCTGCTTCATGCATGAACAAGTTTGCACGTGCATGTAATTTGTTTATATGTGCTAACATCATGCCATCTTCTCATGTACATGAGATTACTGTGGAGCATGCACGTCTGTTGTGGGGTATTTTTAAGGGCGACTATGTGGATTTGGAGATGGTTATTTACCAGGGTATTTTGAGGTTTTTGAGAGGAGGTACTATGGGTTCTATACCCTATGTGTTCGTGGTGACGAAGCTGTGCGTGGCAGTTGGTGTTTATTGGCCTGCACATGAGCAGCTGCAACTTCCCAGTGCTCCTATCGACAGTTCGACGTTGTTGAACATGACTGAGTAGTATGGTGGCTAGCCCGATCCTAAGGGGCTTGGTTATTCATATGATAATCTGCCCGGTGGTAGGCCAGCGGATCAGACTTTTGCTGGTGGGATGCGGCAGGCAAGAAAAGCAGCTTAGAGAGCTCAGTTGGGAGAGGAGGCTGGTCCGTCACAGCAGAAGCAGGAGGAAGCGGGAGCAGAGGTTGGAGCTGGTTTGAGTACGACACAGTATAGGCTTCTAGCGAGGAGGATGGATGCGATGCACACCATACATAGTCGGTTTGCACGTGATCTCACCGAGGCACTTGGGACTGCATTCAGAACCACAGGTGTTGACACCCAGTGGCCAGTATTTCGTGAGGACTCCGTGTATCCACCTCCAGACACGCCTGACACTCCACCTGTTAAGGGTGATGATCCTTATTCGGAGTAGGTATGTAATAACCCCAAAAATTTTGGACTTTTTGTAAACCTTATAAATAGTGATTTTGTTGATTATGCTGAATAAGAAAACTTTTCATACCACACAATGTAGCAGTTCTTTTATGGATATTATGAGGTCTTATTAGTACTCTATATGGTATATAAGTGTATGTAAAGATCGTCAGAATCCAAATCCGAACACTTTGATTTTTCCCGAAAATCCACCAGATACCGAAAGAATTGAGTATAAGGTAACAGGATAAAAAAGATTTGAATACAAGGATTATAAGAGGGGATCATAAAAGGAATATAATGTATTGAGAAAGGTTAACGGAACCCAAGTAATAAAATCCCGGGTATGATCCCTCAAACGATAAACGAGAACGAAAGTTAAGCGAACCGTATAACAGATCAGCGATCATTAGCCAAGTAATTAGGAGTTAATCAGAGAGGTTAGTGATGATGATGCCATCACACCAACAAGAAGAAGACAAATATGGGAAGATGACATAAGTGGACGGCATAAGCATGACCAAATGGGAAGGATTTGTTGGTTGATTATAAGCCACACAATTTTTACCATGATAACAATTTAATTAAACAAACAAAAGAAAGTAACCAAGCTAAACACCACACAAATCATTTAATCAAACTAGAAACATTTTTACTTCACTTTTTCTTCCCTTGCTCTCGGCCAAAACCAGAGTAGCAACTTAAAACTACCACATCTCCTTCAATACTCACTCAAATGTTGTGTTCTATAGCTCGTTGGAAAGGTATTGAGATGGCCTACACCTCTTGTTCACAAGTCTCGTCCAAATAAGCATGTTAAGACCCTTATTTTTACAGTTCTTTAAATCGGACTTTTAGAAACTTCAAAACATAACTTTGTGTTCTTGATTTCTTTGGAAAGATCAAACTTGTAGGAGGTTAGATTAAGGCTCCCTAAGGCTTCCTAGCAACTTAACACCTACCAAGGAAGGTATCAACTTCAAATCCTAGCTTTGATTTTATGATTCCATTAAGTTTTATTGAAGTATTGTTAGTATTAAGGCTTGATCTTTGATTATAAGTAGTTTTGGTGGATTTGTATTGGTTTTGAATATTGGGTCTTTGATTGATTGGATAAATTGGTAAAACTTGGAGTTTGGGACTGAGTTTGTAGTATGATGGTTGAATATTGTTGTATTGGTGGTTGTGAGTGAATTGATGATAATTTAGAGTGTTAATTAAATTGGAAATCGCGTAAACATAAACGTCATAATGCCTGATTTTCCTTAACTGTTCTGTTCTTAACTTTAGAACCCGTGAACTCATTGAAAGATTCTAACCTTTGCCATGTTTAGATAGTTCATGTTACGAGCTTCGTTTTGATATATGGTTTGCTCGAATCCGATGCACGATTTAGGAGAAACGACCGTTTTAAGTAACGGCATTTCGCGAACGAACCATTACCCCTCGCCTTACTTTGAAACCTTGGTTAAGGCCCTTAAATGACTAATTGGAGTATGAAACAATTATGTAAAGTGGATTAGGCAGTTGGTAGGGTACTCGCGAAAGAATCACCTTAAAATTCTAAATGTTTAATTTATTAAAAATGGTGGAGCCGAGGGTACTTGAACGACTTATATGATTCGTTAAGTGTATAAGTGACCATAAGCGAACATTAAGGTTCAATTGGTTAAAGTCTAGTTTCTTAAGCGACCGGGGTTTAATTCAGATTTATGTTGTTGTTTATAGGTTATCGGACCCACTCTAAGCTTAAGTCTATCCAGGAACACTCAGGCAAGTTTTCTACCCGTTATATTGTTGTTGTGATGTAAATATATGTATATGCATTATCTTGTGATAAGTGCATGATTGTTATTAGCAAATTTTGCGATATATTGGAGCATGCTGATATGGTATATATGCATGTCTGTTTCGTAATCTTGATATCTAATTGTTGATTCAATTGCTTATAAGTTGCATAATACATATGCTAGAGATAAGCAGTTGTTCCGTATACCCTTAATATAGGGGACCCAAAGGTGAACATTTTTCTAAACCGGGAGTCAAACATTCTTAAAAATGTTTTCGAGTCTTCAAAATGATTTTTAAAAGTTAGAGCGGATCCCAAAACTCATTTTTATATTTAAGATCTTCCTTTCGAAGGGGATTTAAATACTCGCTCAAAACCTGAGGGATCCGACTCAGTGGTGTATTTTACATTCGCAACGAGGTTGCTGTTTTGAGAAAACATCTTGATTACTTGCCCATCGTTCGGGAAGTAAGTTCATCTATTTGAGTCGGCATAAGCAACATGGGCTCAGCGGGCATCCATGAAAGTGTAAGTGGCTCAGTGGGAGTCCATCAAATGCGTAAGTGGCTATGTGGCAGTCCAGCATAAGGTCCTATTGCGGCCAGGGTGATGACCAGTGGGGAATTCGTCCATCTACTAGTAGAAAAGGTTACTTATTGGTATCTTTGCCTGATCAGCAAGATATCAGGTTTATGCCAAGGTTTTCTCCTTTCCAAATTCATTGGATATTGCAACTCTGTTTATAATTTTCATAACAGAGGTTTTCAAGAAGTGTATGAAATGTATATATATATAGGTGTATATATATATCGGGACTTAATGAAGTATCTCGTAACTTCATTTCTTTCAAATGATATTTCAAAGATTGAATCTATTCAAGTCTTATCTTGTAGTCTCATCAGTGTGATGAACTTTTGAAACTAATTATAACTTGAACGGTGGTAGTTCAAGTAGTATTCGGAAAAGATATAAGTATATTGGAGTATCTTGTAACTTCATCTTTTAAACTTATATCTAGTAAATGATTATCTTATGCATGTCAAATATTTTCAGAAAAACGTTGAGACAAGGTTAGATATATGAGATCACCTTGTAACGATATTTTTATACAGTTATAAACTGGAACTCTGTGTATATTATGCATGGCAGAGGATTTCAAATATTTTGAAAAGTATATAAACATATATACTAAATATTTTGCGACTTGGTCGCATTAAAATGTCAAACTTGGTTCATTTCTTCTTGACCAAGACTTTCATGAGTACTATGAGAATGCTCATATATTGTTAATTATTATACATATTATTTCGGTGGGTTTGTTGCTCACCCTTGCTTTCTTCTTCCATCACACAACAACAGATATACAAGATGAACATGATCAAGCTCCCAATTCGCGAGCGGATAGGAAACGTTCCGCAGTTTCCTGTAGGCGTTGATGCCGTTGTAGCTGAGGTAGGATCTACCAATAGGCTAGGCTTTCAACTTTTGATGTACCAGACTTATGTATATTTATGAATTGTAATAATGGCAAGGAATATGTAAATTATTCAGAAACCCTTTTTAAGGTGAAATGGTTTATAATTGTGGAATAAAATGACTTGTGTTATTTTTGGTATTCATCTCTGAAACTATAACTTGTGGTGTGTGTGTGTATATTGTGGGGTCACAGTACGCAGTAGTTGGTTGACTGTTAAGATTAAGTATTGATAAGGGAAATGGAACTCGTGACAACCCGAATCCCCGACCCCGGATTTGGGGGTGTTACAGAAATGGTATCAGAGCTAAGCGTTATAAACCTCAGAGATGATGCGACGTTAAAATAATAAGTTCACTAAGATAATAAGAACTCTTGCCAAGTTCATAGTCGGACTACCTAACGTAGTACTGACAGTTAAAACCCTTATGGGAACCCTTATAAATAACGTGATAGAAGCGTAGTTCTTTATCGTATATGGTAGCGGGACTCCGAACCCTGAGGTTGAGGAGCAACAACGCGATGATGTTTTATTACTTATTGGAGATCAGATTGTGGATCCGATAGAGCGTCCTAACGCGGGACCGGATCATATTAATATTGAGGATGTAGCGGTTGAGGATGTTGTCCCAGAAGGGATTGTTGCTGAGAAGGATCTCGTGGAGGATTCTAACAAGACTGAAGAGATGGTCGCTGAGGAATTGATAACCATGGTTAGAGCGACTACCAGAGGTAGGATTGGCCGGTCACTACCGGAGGTTCATTCAAGTTTGTAAAGATAGTAGCCCCTTTAACGCGGCTTACTCGTAAGACTGAGAAGTTCGAATGGACAGAGAAATGCGAGAACAACTTTTAAGAACTGAAGCAAAGGTTGGTGACGACCCCTATGATGGCGTTGCCGGATGGAAAAGGAGATTTTGTGATGTGTAGTGACGCTTCACATAAGGAATTAGGGTGCTTCTTATATAGCACAACAAGGTAATCGCGTACGCGTCAAGACAATTAAGGGAATATAAAATTCGATATCCCCACCCATGAGCTTGGGCTCATGGCAATAGTTTTGCCGTAAAGATTTGAGGCACTACTTGTATGGAGAAAAGTGCAAGATTTACATAAGCCATAAGTGCTCTAGTACATTTTCACGCAGGAAGAGCTCAACATGCACCAGAGGAGGTGGTTAGAGCTAATCAAGGATTACAATTATGATATTCTTTATTATCCAGGGAAAGCCAAAATGGTGGCTAATGCCCTTAGTATAAAAGAGAGACTCAAGATGAAAATGTCTTTGGGAGAGTTGATAAGAGATTTTGAGAAAATGGAAATAGAAGTGAAGGTAACCGGAGCCGGTACCGAAAAGCTGTTTGAGATTGCAATGCAGCCCGAATTATCGAAAAAGATCATATTGTGCCAAGAAAAAGTGATGAATGAAGGCAGAGAGTCAATGACTGGAGAAGAGATTAATACCAAGAAAGATGATAAGGGAATAATGAGGTATTCCTACAGAATTTGGGTTCCAAACGTTTAAGAGCTTAAGGACTGGATCTTAGATGAAATCCATAGTTCGAGGAATAAGATTTAGGACAAACCCCGAATGTGATAGTCAGGGAGGTTGCCATTAAGAAAGAAGGAGCCCATAATATAATGAAGTGGAAAACAAAGATTTTAACGTATAAGATAACCCTGATTGTGGGAGAAGGATGAAACATTTCATATTGAGAAAATAGAAGTCGAGCAAGATAAGGAGACTCAAGACGGTACTCCTATACGGAAATTCATGGACCTGTCTAAACAGAACTTATACTTTTATTCCCAACCACCACCTTGAGGAAACAATGCAGTAGGGAATCCATTCATGACCTTTAAGTCGCTAAGCTCTCAGAGTTCCAAGGAACAGGTTGACCCAGTCGAGGCAAGAGCCTGGCTAAAGGAAATATAGGAATCATTTGAGATTCTAAATGATTGACGAAGCACAAAAGACTGTTTTTGTCACTTACCCCCCCCTAAGAGAGAGGCCACCCGCTAGTGAAAGTCCAAGGAAGGCACGGAGCTAGAAGTTATAATAAACTGATTAAAGTTCAGTCAATTGTTTTCGGGAAAGTACTTCCCAAGGTTATGGAGATAGTGTAAAAGCTTTAGAGCCGAAACAAAGGCGGACGAGTATGATGAATTATGAATCTAAGTTGTAAAAGTTGTCAAGATTCGTTCCGAGGACACGAATCCAGAATGACGGGATGTTCGAAATTAATGCTTATGTTGTGTTGGTTCATGTAATGGTTGTAATAGAAACGAAAATAAAAGACTAAAAAGGGAAGGAGTATAAAGGGATATAAAAGAAATAGAGTTGAGAAGTGATAAGGGAGTTAGGTATGGGAAACCCTAAGAAACCCTTGCAATAAATATAGAGAAGGGTGTCATCATCAGCGTGATGGTGATTAATCATGAGATAAATTCAAGGTTTGAAGGCGTAAGCGATACGTATAGTTAATTCCCTTGAAGTTGAGAGTATTCGATGAAACTTTGAGATAGATCGATGGATTAATAAGGAAACACGGATGGTTTGAGGAGACAGGATAACCAGAATTTAGGAAAATGGGATGAAGGAAGTGACCTTCAAAAATGTGAAGTGTATGTAACACCTGTGGCTTCATGCCCAAAAAGGGAGACACCAAGTATAGAAGTTATCTCAACATTGAGATGACTGTTGAGATAAACAACAAAAGTAAATGAGGATTTAGTAAAAAGAAGTTCATGTTGAACACGACCAATATCTTCCAGAACATCCCTGTTATCATTAGCAAATCAGGCAAGAAAAGTGGATAACCGTTGTTATCTTTTGGAGGCCATATGGATTGACCTCATTTTAGATAAGGATATTATTATGAAATTAGGCATAGACTATCAAGGTGAGAATGATTGAATAAGATAATCTATCAAGGATATATGACTTGATTTATCCATGGAAGAGTGTAAGTATTTTTTTAAAGGTGGAATTAAGGATATAACTTCGATAACTTGAGATGAGCCCTAGGAGAATGCATAAAGGTTGGCATTTCACCCTTAATAGGGACATTATGAGTTTGGGTTATGGAATGAAGGACTAAAGTAACAACAACCTTTAAAGATTAGTAGAGAAATTTTTCAGAAGTGACAATGGTTCTAGTATTAGTAAATGGTATTTTGTTATGCCCTGTATCTAGGGAATACAGGAGGAACAATTCAAGGATAACCTTATGGGTTTTACAAGGAAAAAGGTAATATTCAAAGTTCTCAAGAATAGAAATTTTGATAAAGGAAATGTGACGTAATTATAATAATTCCAGGTGGGCACGTGTTGAACCATAAGAAAGTATAGATCGACCCAATGAAGGTCGAGATTGGTGAAAACGAGAAGGACCCAAGGTAAGAGACGTCCTAAGTATGATCGAGAGTCAGTCGTGACAATGTTCACATCTAAAGACTAAGGCAGTGACTTATAGAAAAATGGTGATTTTTTTTATCACAAGGACTTAAGAAAAGTATTTTTACATAAGCAGTGATTGAAATGAGGTAGAAAATTTATTTGGAGTTGGTTAAAATGACATTGATTGTAAGGAAATTTTACTATCAGGAAAGGCCAAAGAGGTGGCCGACACCTTAAATATAAGAGGATAATTATAGGCGCTCGTGCTAGAGGAATACAGTGATGATAGTTGAAGCCGTGAAGGTTGTATTATGGTTTGGAAGATTGACATTCCTTCTGATGACTGTGCAATACCCAACCGTAATAATAGTTTGGTAAAGGTTTAATTCGTGTAATCGCCATGAGCGGGCTATCTATCTTAGAAGGTACTATCTTGAGATAAGCCAGGACCATGTTACGAAAGGACTAAATGAACCTTTGAGCTTCATGTCTCCTGATAAAGACATATGATTAAGAATGGTATTAACCTGCTATCGTTGCTTTTATTGAAACTCTTCTGCAATTTTATCTGCTTCATGTCATGAAAGTACGTCAGGATCTGGAGTGTTCTTCATGAATTATGAATGGTGATTATGTTAACTCCTTAGAAGAATTTGATACGACAAGTATGGACTCCGTATGGTTAGTGTTGTGAATATGTTATGTACTTGATGATTACCTAAACAAAACATCTAAGTAGATTTTACTTAGTGAAATAATGTAGCACTCGACGGATAAGAATTATAGTCCCGACGGATAACTCATTATAGTCCCGACGGATGATTAACTTATTATCCATCGAGTGAGTAGCTTATGTAATAATAAGTTTGTAGCACAGTGTTGTATGCACCTTTGTATAGAATCTGAAGTAGCATATAAGTCATGTTGACTTTAACTAGATATGTAGAATAGGTTGATTAACTGTACATAAGCAATGTCTTGTAATTCTGTATAAGTGAAAATGAAGTCAAGTGCCAAAATAGCTACCAACAGATGATTAACAAAGCTTCGACGGATGATCAAATGACTATCAACGGATGTTTAACATAGCAGTCGACGGATGATCAATCAAGTCATCAACGGATGATCTGAAAGTCGACGGATGATCATATCAAGAATTTAAACATCAGTTGAACAGTGAAAGCTGACACACAGCCGTTGAGTTGGATACAAACACACTGTGGAAGCCCATTAACTGGGTAATAGAGGACGAAAAGCAGCAAAGATCAAGACTGTTAGATTTTATATTTGTTCAGTCTTTTTGACTTTGTAATCTTGGTAATATATAAACCAAGAGAGTAGCAAATAGAAAAACAACTGAGATAGCTAAGAAACAACAACAGAGAAATCTTTGTAAGCACTATCTTTAGCATTTCCTGTATTCTTAGCAGTTCTATTTTGTAAGCAGCTGTGAGTATTTCTGCACACAGAGTCCTCTCGATATATTAAATATATCTCTGGTGGAATTGTTTAAATCCACCAGAAAGTTTTTAATGACTCTTGTTTTTAATTACTTATGTTTTGATTCATTCAAGTTTACATTCCGCATTGTGCTAATCAAAACAAATATATCCATAATCGAGTTGAACATTTTTATTTCAAGAAAAAGGTGCAAGAATTCCATTCAACCCCCCTTCTGTAATTCTTGCTATATTGTTAAGGGACTAACAATTGGTATCAGAGCAAGCTCTTAATCTACAAAGAGTTTAAAGATCAAAACAATTCTGCAAGAAGAACAAGAAAGATGTTGGAGTCAAGATTCCTTTTCTTGATAAAGATAATTACCATCATTGGAAGGTAAAGATGCATCTTCATATGCTTTCTCAAGATGAGGCCTATGTGGACTGCATAGAAAGAGGCCCTCATGTTCCAATGAGAGCTGCAACAGGAAATGAACCATCTGTTCCAAAGCCAAGGCATGAATGGTCTGAACCTGATATGGAACAAGTCAGGAAAGATAAAAAGGCCATGAACATTCTGTTCAATGGTGTTGATGCAGACATGTTTGATAACATCATCAACTGCAAGACTGCCAAGGAAGTTTGGGACACAATACAGATAAACTGTGATGGTACTGAGCAAGTAAAAGAAAATAAAATGCAACTCCTGATTCAGCAATATGAGCATTTTCACAATGAAGAAAGTGAGTCACTCACTGACATTTTTAGTAGATTTCAAAAGCTACTAAATGCTCTTAAATTGCATGGAAGAGTCTATCAGACTAAAGACTCCAATCTGAAATTTCTCAGATCTCTTCCAAAGGAATGGAAACCAATGACAGTCTCATTGAGAAACTCACAAGATTATAAGAAGTTTACTTTGGAGAGACTGTATGGCATTCTGAAGACCTATGAGCTTGAGATAGAGCAGGATGAAAGAATGGAGAGAGGAAAGAAGAAAGGAGGATCCATTGCACTAGTGGCTGAACTGGAAAAGGAGAAGGAAGTGAAGATGGAAGCTGTGGAATCAACTTCAAAGGCCTGTGAAAGCAAGGGTAAAGGGCTAGCTGCAGAAAGTGAAGATTCATTGAGTCAAGATGACATGGAGGACATTGATGAGCACCTAGCATTCCTTTCAAGAAGATTTGCCAAGCTCAAGTTCAAGAAGAACTTTGGAGCTGCCAAGCCAAATAGAAACATGGTGGATAAATCAAAATTCAAGTGTTTCAAATGTGGCTTGGCAAGGCATTTTGCAAATGAGTGTAGAAAGTCAGATTCCAGTAAGAAAAGATTTGAGTCTGTGGATTATAAGCAAAAATACTTTGATCTACTCAAACAGAAGGAAAGGGCTTTTATTACACAAGAGAATGACTGGGCAGCTGATGGTTTGGATGAAGATGAGGATGTCAGCTATGTCAATCTAGCCCTTATGGCCAAGTCTGATGAAACAGAGACAAGTTCCTCAAGCAATCAGGTAATCACTACAAACCTTGCACATTTGTCTAAAGCTGAGTGTAATGATGCAATAAATGACTTGTCTACAGAATTGTATCATTTGCGTGTTACACTTAAGTCCCTCACTAAAGAAAATGCTAAAATCAAAGAAAACAACTTGTTTTTGAGTGAGAGGAATAATGTGCTTGAGTCTCAGTTTGTTGAGTTTGAGAAACTAAAAATTGAGTGTAGAATTGCCAAGGAGGAATTAACTGAGTCCTTGAAAAAGGAAGAAATTTTAAAGAAGCAGCTCGATCGTGAACATGAGGTGATTAAAGCATGGAAAACATCCAGAGATGTTCATGCTCAAATCACCAAGGTTCAAGAAATTGAGTCTTTTTGTGATGAAGCCTGGAAAAAGAATAAGGAGAAACTAGAACCTATTTTGGTAGATGGATTGCTGACAGATGTAGACTCGACGGATGATGAGGACTATCCGTCGGATAACAAAAAGTGTTATTCGTCGAATGATAAAAATCCTCATCCGTCGGCTGTGAGCAAACCCATTAGCAAAACCAAATTAACCAAGCTAAATGAAAAGTATGGGTCTGTTTCCAAGAACTTTGTTTCAGGAGAGTCAAGTCAAGCCAAGAAAGGGAAGAAGGCTAATGTTGGTCACATGACTGTCAAACAGTTAAGTGACAGACTTGAGAAGATAGAGGTAAAAACAGAGACTAAAAGGAAAAACAATAGGAATGGTAAAGTAGGGATTAACAAACATAATAACTACACACCTGACAAATATGCTCCTAGAAAAATTTGTGTCAAGTGTGGTAGTGTAAATCATTTGTCTGTTAATTGCAAATCTGCCATGCCTACTCCCATGTCTGTTCAGCCTCAATTCTCTAACATGAATGCCATGCCTCCCATGCCTATAAATGCTATGCCTATACAGAACATGAATGCACAGTTTGCTAATATGCCATTTGCACCTAATCCATATTATGCTGCATACAATATGCCTCAAATGCCATTTAGCATGCCTTACTGGAATAACATGTTTGCACTAAGCATGCCATTTCCTGTTAGCCATAACATGCATAATAATTCTGTTGCATCTAGTGGTTTCAAAGGCCCAACCCAAATGACTAAGGAAGAATCTGAAAATTCCTAAGTCAAATGAGTCGAGACCTAAGAAATAGAAGAAGAAAGCTAACAAGGCAGGACCCAAGGAAACTTGCGTACCAAAATCAACTTGATTTGATTTTGATGTGTGCAGGGAAACAGAAGGAATCTTTGGTACTTGGATAGTGGTTGTTCAAGACACATGACTGGTGATTCTACCCTGCTCACAGAGTTTGAAGAGAGAGCTGGCCCAAGTATCACTTTTGGAGATGACATCAAAGGTTATACTGTGGGATATGGCTTAATTTCAAAGGACAATGTCATCATTGAAGAAGTTGCCTTAGTGGATGGTCTCAAACACAATCTGTTGAGTATCAGCCAGCTTTGTGATAAAGGCAACTCAGTAACCTTCAACAAAGAAACCTGTGTTGTGATTAATAATCAAAACAACAAAGTGGTTTTGACTGGTGTGAGAAGAGGAAATGTGTATCTAGCTGACTTCAACTCAACTAAAGCAGAATCTGTAACTTGTCTTCTCAGTAAAGCAAGTCAAGATGAAAGTTGGTTATGGCACAAGAAGCTATCCCATTTGAACTTCAAGACCATGAATGAGCTGGTAAAGAAAGAGCTAGTTAGAGGCATTCGTATGGTAGAGTTTATAAAGGATGGACTGTGTGATGCCTGCCAAAAAGGGAAGCAGATTAAAGCATCATTCAGGAAGAAACTTGATTCAGCAATTGAAGAGCCTCTACAACTACTTCACATGGATTTGTTTGGACCAGTCAATATATTGTTAATCTCAAAGAAAAGATTTTGCCTAGTAATTGTAGATGATTTCTCAAAGTTCTCTTGGACCTATTTCCTAAAGTCCAAGGATGAAGCTAGTGAAATCATCATCAATCACATAAGGCAATTTAACAATCATCCTGATTTCAAAGTTAGAAGAATCAGGAGTGATAATGGAACTGAGTTCAAGAACTATGTCATGAGAGCATTTTGTGAGGAAAATGGAATCTTGCATGAGTTCTCAGCAGCAAGGACCCCACAACAGAATGGAGTAGCGGAAAGAAAGAATAGATCTCTTATTGAAGCTGCAAGGACAATGCTTGAAGAATCAAAACTACCAACATACTTCTGGGCTGAAGCTGTAAACACTGCATTCTACACTCAGAACATCTCTCTGATTAATCAAGCAAGATGCATGACACCTTATCAATTGTTCAAGAACAAGAAGCCAACTCTGAACTTTCTTCATGTCTTTGGCTGTAAATGCTATATTCTGAGAAATCAAACTGATCAAAATGGGAAGTTTGATGCTAAAGCAGATGAAGGAATTTTTGTTGGATATGCTGTTGGTAAAGCATATAGAGTCTACAATCTAAGAACCAACATTGTTGTTGAATCTATACATGTTGTGTTTGATGATAAAAAGATTGAAGGACTAAAAGATGGAGATTACCATGAGAGCCTCAAATTCGACAATGTTGAGATGGTCAGTGATGAAAGTGATGATGAGAGTGATCAAGAAACAGTGTCTAAGGATAATGCAGACAAATCTACTACAAATGAAGCACAAAACTCAACATCCGTCGAGTTACATAATGCTTCATCCGTCGGAAGGCAATCTGTATTATCCGTCAGAAGACAACCTGCCTCATCCGTCGGTACACAAAATTCACCATCCGTCGGGTTATCAAAAGGAGCAGGAAGTCAAGGCAGATCACCCATAGATAGCACCCCAATCTCAAATCAAAGATCCACAAACTCAGGGGGAGTTTCTAGCAATCAAAACTCAATCACACATCAAGACAACATTGAGGTCTCTTCATCTAGGGCTAATCTACCTCAACCAAGAAAATGGACAAAAGATCACCCCTTTGAACTGATCATTGGTGATGTTTCTTCCAGAGTTCAAACCAGGAGAGCAACTCAAGAAGAATGTCTATACAACAGCTTCCTGTCTAAGGAAGAACCAAAGAAGGTAGAAGAAGCCTTATTAGATCCTGATTGGATTTTAGCTATGCAGGAGGAGCTAAACCAATTAGAAAGGAATAAAGTATGGAAGCTGGTACCCAAGCCTACAAGAAAGAATCCAATAGACACCAAATGGGTATTCAGAAACAAGATGGATGAAAATGGCATAGTAGTAAGGAACAAAGCAAGATTGGTTGCTAAAGGCTATTGCCAGCAAGAAGGAATAGATTTTGATGAAACATTTGCTCCTGTTGCAAGACTTGAAGCCATCAGAATCTTCTTAGCCTATGCAGCCCATGCCAATTTCAAGGTCTATCAAATGGATGTCAAAAGTGCCTTTCTGAATGGAGATTTGGAGGAAGAAGTGTATGTAAGTCAACCTCCTGGCTTTGAAGATCCAAATTTCCCAGAGTATGTCTATTATCTACTGAAAGCACTTTATGGACTGAAGCAAGCACCTAGAGCCTGGTATGACACTTTATAAAAGTTTCTTTTGAAAAATCACTTCACAAGAGGTACTGTAGATAGAACTTTATTTTTCAGAAATGTGAATGGCTCTAGCATACTTGTTCAAATTTATGTAGATGATATTATTTTTGGCTCTACAGATGAGAAACTTTGTAAAAACTTTGCCAAACTGATGCAAAGCAAGTATGAAATGAGTATGATGGGAGAACTAACTTACTTTCTTGGTTTACAAGTTAAGCAAGTTAGTGATGAAATATTCATTAGTCAAACTAAATATATTTTTGATCTTTTAAAGAAGTTTGATCTAATGGATTGCACATCTGCAAAAACTCCCATGGCCACTGCAACTAAACTTGAACTAAACACTACTGAAAAGTCTGTGGATATTTCAAGTTATAGAGGTATGGTTGGCTCACTTCTATACTTAACAGCTAGTAGGCCAGATATAATGTTTGCTACATGTTTGTGTGCTAGATTTCAGGCTGATCCTAGAGAGTCTCATTTAATAGCTATTAAGAGAATCTTCAGATATCTCAAAGGAACACCAAACTTGGCATTTGGTATCCTAGAGATTCTGGCTTTGATCTAACTGGTTATTCAGATGCAGATTATGCAGGTTGCAGAATTGATAGAAAAAGCATAACAGGAACCTATCAATTTTTAGGAGACAAGCTTGTGTCCTGGTTCAGTAAAAAGCAAAATTCAGTTTCTACTTCTACAGCTGAAGTTGAATATATTGCTGCTGGCAGTTGCTGTGCACAGATTTTATGGATGAAAAATCAATTGCTAGACTATGGTTTGCAAGTTGAAAGGATTCCTATTTTCTGTGACAACACAAGTGCAATTGCCATCACTGAAAATCCAGTGCAACATTCAAGGACAAAGCATATAGACATCAAGTACCATTTTATAATGAAACATGTAATGAATGGTACTGTAGAGTTACATTTTGTTCCAAGTGAGAAGCAACTTGCAGATATTTTTACCAAGCCACTGGATGAATCCACCTTTTCTAGGTTGGTAAGTGAGTTAGGTATGCTTAATTACTCTTGAATTTATCTAAATTATTTTGCAAGTTGAAAAGTAGCCAGAAATATAACTATTTTTTTGTCTTGGATGAAAATTTTGGCTAAGTCAAAATTTGCATTTCGACGAATGACCGTTATCCATCGAGTTGAGTCATCCGTCGATATACAAATTGTAAATAAAAATCAATTACTTTTCTGGAGTATTTTAAAGCTCGACGGATATCAACTTATCCTCATCCGTCGAAGTGTCTAAATCTTAACCGTTAATTCCCTGAACATTATCCATCGAGTATACTTACAGTTTGTAAGCATTACACGACGGATAATGGGTGGAATTTTTACAGTTTATTTTAAAATGGCTATTTTAGATAATTTCTATTTCTATTGGGTAATTTACTTCTCTTTATTATTTTTATCAGTTGATTTTGAGTAAAGTATAAAAGCTTATTTCATTCTAATCATTTCTTTTATCATTCTCAAATTCAACTGTGATATTTCATTCTCTCTAAGCAAAAATCCTCTTTCTCTTCAAGCTTTTCTTCTCTAACAATGGCACCCGTAGTTAAGATCATGTCACAGACTGGGTTCATCTATGAGAAGAACAACTTCACGGCCTTGGTCAATAATGGGATTCAGCAATCTGAAGACTATCATAAGATGATGGACTTCGTGAACAACTGCAAGTTAAGTTTTGCCATGCTGGAATCACCCATAATTTATTGTGAAGTTGTTGAGGAGATGTGGACAACAGCAATCTACAACTCTACTAACAAAACCATCACTCTAACCATCAAAGGTAATGACTTCTGTATCAATAGTGATGTCATAAAAGCATGTTTCAAGATTCCTGATGATAATGTAACTGCACCACACACTGACACTGATATTGTCAACATGCTCAATTCCATTCATTATGCACTTCCTACTGCAAAATTAAGTGAAATTAGAAGACTAGGTCTTAGGAAGGAATGGAGTTACTTGTGTGATATAGTAACTAAAGTCTTTTCTGGAAAAATCAGTAATTTTGATTCTGTGAACATTTCCATGCTTAACATGCTATACATGCTAGTTACAGACAAATATTACAATTTCAGTGACCTTGTTGTGTATGAGTTAGGTTTTAAATTAGGTGACTTAGCCAAAAGAGGAAATAATATTTACTATGCTAGATTTTTTATGCTTTTGGCTAACCATCTTTGTCAAGAGATTGAACTTGAGAACCCAAACAACAAATTAGCTTGTTGGGTTCAAGAGAGAAGAATCATTGCAGACTTGAACAGAGCCAACCATCACAAGGATGTGCCAATGTTCTATTTTCCTGCAATGCTTACACCTCAGGTAAGTGAGGTAAGCTCATCCAGACCTTCAACTATTCCAATCTCTTCTATTTCTTTGACTTCAGGCATAGCTATGGCAACTGTGATAATGACCAAACAGTTGCCTACCAAAGCTGCCAAAACAACTGCAATTTCTAAATCCAAATCAAAGAAAACCCCCTCTGGTATCTCTCAAAAGGTACCAGTTGAAAAATCTACTAAAGCCAAAGAGGGGAGTGTGAAGGAGGGTAAGATAGGTGAGGGAAGGGGTGAACATCAAAAAAACCCCAAGGATAAGGTTGAAGAGTTGAGTGAATCCCAGCCTAGCCACACTGCAGTTTCCCAACAAACTGTAGTGCTTAAAAAGGACAAAAGCTCACTTCTAGCTGCATCCTCCCAAAAGGATCTGGCTATTGAACAAAGCTCACATCCAAGAGCATAGGCCAAGAGGGTTAGGGACACAAGCTCACACCAAACTTACACTAGAAAGAAGAAATCCAAAACAACTGGGGATGCACAGGGCACACACTTAGTGCAAACTGGTGCTAAAGACACAGTCCCTGCACCTTCTCAAATTCAGATTGATGTGGCTCCAACAAATGTGGAGTCACAACCAAAATCTCTCATTATAGAAGCCAAAGAAACACAATACTCACCAACTAACTCACTGGAAGTGGACATGATAAACACTTCAATTCCTGATTCCCCTTCTTTAACTCTGTTGGGGAAGCCAAAATCCAGTGCAAGTGAGCATCATCTTTTAGATGATTTGTTGGCTCACTTGCCAATTCTTTCTGATTCTATTGTGACATCTGTGCCTCAAATAACTTCAATCAACACAGAGTCAACTATAGTTTCTCTTCCCACCTCATTCATTTCTACTCTCTCGATGGATATTGCTCATCCGTCGAGTAGTGATTGTATCCCGACGGATAAGCTTAACAGCAGTTATCCGTCGGATAGCTTTACCACTCACCCGATGGATATCACTTATCCGTCGAGTATCTCTGCACAACTTCAAACTTCAATAATTTCAAGTGCAGAAAATTTGGTGGTAATACAATCACTCTTAGGACTGAGAGAGGAGAGTGTATTGAGTGAGAGGCTGGGTTGCTCCCAGGCAAAAGGAGAGGAAAAGAGTGAATCTCAGCAATCCATTCATTCAGGATTGACAAAAGTGAGTGAGAGGAGTCCCACCTTAGTAGGTGAGGGTGTGAGGGTGGGGAGCCAGGGTGAGACCCTGATGCAACAAAAGAGAGAACATGAGAGAAAGGCAGGTACTGGAGAAATAAGGATGGAACCAGCCATTGCTAGTGAGTCAATGATTGTGGATGATGCTGAAAAGGAAAGACAATTTCAGCAACACTACAAAGCTGTAATTGATAACATTTCCTTGGATGCTGACACTTTTACTCACCCTGTTTCAGCCTATCAACTGTTGGCTGCTTAGGGCAATGTGGAGGCAGAGCATAAATTGAATTTAGTGCACACCACAGAATCTCTTCAAAGAGATAAAGCTACTGTGAACAGACTGCCTTCTCAAGCTGGAGAGCCATCTGAAGAATTTGGAGTAAATTCTGATGATGATGACTCTGGTTCTTTGGATGGAAGCATGAACATAGGGGGAGCTGAAGACCCAAGTTCTGCTTTCAGTTTACCTAAATGGGCATGGGCAAAGGAATGTTCACCAGGGCAATTTGAGGTGTCTTTGGTAAAATAAGTCATAGCTATTCAGCAGGCCCTGCAGGAAGCTTCAGATGCTGGTACCAAGGCTGTTCTTCAAGCTCACCTAGACTCCTTACAGTTAATGAAGATCCAACACTCAAGACAGAATCTCAGTGTGGATGAATTGAAAAAGGAGATAGCTGACTTAAAGATATATAACTCTGAGAAGCTGGATTCAATAATGCCATATGGTACCATGCATGATCTACTACTAAGGTTGAGGAGAGAATCAGATTCTGACAAGAAGTTAGCCAAGCTGGAAAACTGTTAGATATATTTGATAATGTCATGGCTAATATGTTTTATGTTTAGCTTTCAGATCTTATTGAACAGGATAAATCAGTACTTAACTGTTGATCAGTACTTATACTGGAAGTCAGGACTTAAGGATATCAGTACGTATGTTATCAGGAGATAATCATCAGAAGATAGATATCAGAACTTAAGTGCTGAAGGACAATCAGATAAGGACAGTAGCTGATTAAAGGAAAGAAGATCAAGATAAACATAAGAAGAGATATGCATGAAGAAGGAATTCCGTGAAGAATGGAATACTTGGAAGAAAAGATATCTGATTGATATATTTTAGGAAGCAGAATTATATTCCATATCAATTAGCGATTATCTTGTAACTGTGTAGTATATAAACACAGATATAGGGTTTACACTATAAGTGTTATCATTATTAGAGAAGATTATTCATTGTAACCCTAGCAGCTCTCGTGATATTTGTTCATCACTGAGAGGTAACAGTTCCATACTATAACAGAGTTTATTGTTTTAATAAAGTTTGTTTTTCTGTTACTTAAGTTCTTAAAGTTCGATTTGAGTGTACTATACACTGTATTCACCCCCTCTACAGTGTGTGTGTGTGACCTAACAATTGGTATCAGAGCCTATCTGTTAACATACATACAATTAAAGATCCAAACACAATCATGTCGGACACAGAAACTCCAACTAAGCCTACCAAAACTGAGGAACCACCAAAGACACAAATTCAGAGTCGGTATGAGACCATTAGAGTCCCCATACTGAGACCATCTGAATATCCCATATGGAAGGTAAGGATGACCATGTTCCTGGAAGCAACAGATCCAGAATACCTTGATAGAATGAAGGAAGGTCCTCACAAACCAACCAAACTCGCTGTTGCAGTTGCAGGTGAAGCAGCAAAGATCGTACCAAAGGAGAAGAGTGATTATACTGCTGAGGACATAGCATCAATTGCTAAGGATGCTAAGGTACGACACTTACTGCATAGTGCCATTGATAATGTAATGTCAAACAGGGTAATCAACTGCAAGACTGCTAAGGAGATATGGGATGCTCTGGAAACAAGGTGTCAGGGAACTGACACAATTAAGAAGAACAGGAAGACAATACTCACTCAAGAGTATGAACACTTTGACTCAAAGGCTAATGAGTCATTGAATGATTTATATGATAGATTTGTCAAACTTTTGAATGATTTGTCATTGGTTGATAAAGAGTATGATCTTGAAGATTCAAACCTTAAGTTCCTGTTAGCTCTTCCTGAATGCTGGGATTTGAAGGCAACGACAATAAGAGACAACTACAATCTTGATGAAACAATCTTGACGAAATCTATGGAATGCTCAAGACTCATGAGCTGGAGATGGAACAAAGAAGCAAGAGGAAAGGAGGAAAGTCAAGGACAGTTGCTCTTAAGGCTGAAGAAGAATTCCCCAAAGCAGCTTCCTCAAAGAAAGACAAGGGTAAAGCTCTTTTCATAAAGTCTGATACTGAGTCATCAAGTTCTGAGAGTGATGATGACTCAGATTCTGAAAGCTTGTCTGAGACTGATGCTGATGAGGAGATGATGAAGCTGTGTGCTCTTATGGTGAAAGGAATCACAAAGATTGCATACAGGAAGTTCAGGAAGGGAAAGAAGTTTTCTAGGAAAGGCATAAGTTCTAATAAGAAGAATTTCAGAAGATCTGAAGGCAGAGGAGGAAAGTCTGACAGAGGAGATTACACCAATGTTAAATGCTATAACTGTGGTGAGAAAGGCCACATATCTCCTGACTGCAAGAAGGTAAAGGGTGACAAAGGCAAGGCTCTTGTCACAAAGCAGAAAAGCTGGACAGACACCTCAGACTCTGAAAGTGAGGAGAACTATGCATTGATGGCAAATGCTGATAAAGAAAGTGCTGAGAGCAGTTCTGAAGCTGCTGAAACAAAGGTACCTCAGACTACTTATGCTTTTCATACTGATGATATTAATGAGTTGAGAAGATATCTTAAAACCATGTTTGTTAGCTATAGAGATCAAACTTTAACATGTGAAAGATTAACTTCTGAAAATCTTGCATTTAAGAAAAGGAATGATTTCTTAGAAAAAGAGTTAGTCATGTTCCATCAAACTCAGAAGGATAGAGATGATGCTTTTTATGTTAGGAATGAAGTGCTAAAATTAAATGAATCTCTAAAAACTGAGTTAGAAAAGGAAAGAGAGATTATCAGGACTTGGACTAACTCTGGCAAAACAACTCAAAATTTGCTAAGTAGTGGAAACTGGAAAGAGGGCTTAGGTTATGGAGAAGATAAGAAAGATAAAGGAACTGAAGAAATCAAGTCTGTTGATAAGCAAAAGCCAAAGTTAAAACCTGTTAAGTTTGTAACTGTAAAGTCTGAAAATGAAAAATCAGAAGTTACAAAGGAATCAACTTCTGACAAACTAAAATAGGAAAAGATAGCTGAAGTGAACATAGGCTTAATGACGAAGAAGCAGCTTAAGCATAAGCTGAAAGATGTCAAGAATGCAAACAAGGTAAAATCACCTAGGAAAAATAGGAATGGAAAGGAAGGTGTGAATAAAAGCAATGATTATAAACCTGTTCCTGATGCTCCTAGGAAAACATGTCATAAATGTGGAAGTTCTAACCATCTGGCTTCTTTTTGCAGGAAGAATAAGAATATTAATCCTTACCTTCAAAATCAGGAGTTAAGAGTCAGTCTGTTAGATACAAACCACAAAATCCTTGTTTTCATTGTGGTAGTTTATGGCATTCCATTTATACTTGTAAGGAATATCATAGTTTGTACTATGATTATTATCAAATAAAACCTTCTTTGAAGAAAGTTTCCATTGTTCCTTCTAGTGTAACTTCTAATTCAAAGTCTGATAGTGTAAGTTCTGGAAAAAAAAATGTTAACATAAACTCTGATGCTAAATCCGCTGCAAATGTTAACAAACTTAATAAGGCCAAAGGATCCAAGCAAGTCTGGGTCCTTAAAACTAATAATTAGTGGTCTTTGTAATTGCAGGGCAACAGGAAAAATATTCTAGCTCTGGACAGTGGATGTTCAGGACATATGACTGGAAATAAGGCCCTGCTATCAGACTTTGTGGAGAAAGCTGGCCCAAGTGTTTCTTATGGAGATGGCAACATTGGAAAAACATTGGGATATGGCAATATCAATCTTGGAAATGTCATAATTAAACAAGTAGCTCTGGTCTCAGGACTTAAACACAACCTACTGAGTATAAGTCAAATCTGTGACAGAGGTTATCATGTTGATTTCTTTGAAGAACACTGTGAAATTATGAGTAAATCTAAAGGCAAAGTTGTTCTGAAAGGATACAGGCGTGGTAACATTTATGAAGCTAAGCTTTCAACAAGTACTGACGGTTCTGCAATCTGTCTGATGAGTAGAGCATCACTTGAAGAAAGCTGGAATTGGCATAAGAAACTCTCTCATTTAAATTTCAACAATATAAATGAACTGGTCAAGAAAGATCCTGTGAGAGGATTGCCAAACACAGTATTTGCCACCGATGGTCTTTGTGATTCATGTCAGAAAGCCAAACAAAGAAAATATTCATTCAAGAGCAAGACTGAATCATCAATTCTTGAGCCTTATCATCTAATACATGTTGATCTATTTGGTCCAGTAAATGTCATGTCTATTGCAAAGAAGAAATATGCGTTGGTCATAGTGGATGAGTTCACCAGATACACATGGGTATATTTCTTGCACACAAAAAGTGAAACTGCATCTATCTTGATTGATCATGTCAAATAGCTGGATAAAATGGTCAAAGATTCTATGAAAATTTTAAGGAGTGATAATGGCACTGAGTTCATGAATTTGATAATGGAAGAGTTCTGCAAAAGCCATGGAATAAAGCAGGAATTTTCTGCTCCTGGAACTCCACAGCAAAATGGAGTTGTTGAACGGAAGAATAGAACTCTCATTAAAGCTGCACGTACAATGCTTGAAGAAGCAAAGCTTCCAACCTATTTCTGGGCTGAAGCTGTGCAGACTGCTTGTTTTACTCAAAATGCAACACTCATTAACAAGCATGGAAAAACACCATATGAGATGGTGAAGAAAAAGAAGCCAAATCTGAAATATTTTCATGTATTTGGATGCAAGTATTTTGTTCTAAAGACTCATCCTGAACAGCTATCAAAGTTTGATCTAAAAGCCGATGAAGGAATCTTTGTTGGATATCCACTTTCCACAAAAGCCTTCAGAGTCTATAATTTAAGAACAAAAGTGGTCATGGAATCTATCAATGTCTCTTTTGATGACAAGAAGATCACTGGTCTTGAAGATTTCATTGACCATGATCAGCTGAGATTTGAAAATGAAGACTCAAATTTTGATACTGAAAATCCTGACAGTCTAAGTCCTGATACTGTAAACTCTGATGGATTAAACTCTGATGTTATTGAAACTGTGATGACTACGTCAAAGGAAGATGCACCTATGCAGGGGGAGCATACTCAAGATCCTACCACATCTCAAGAAACATCAGAACATGCATCTGGCTCTTCAAGTTCTGATTCATCAAGTTCTGATAAGCCAAGTTCTGATAGTGCTAAAAATCTAAATACTGAAGAATCCAACTCAGAGAGCATAGTTTCAGGGGGAGCATCAGAAAATTAAAATGAAGATAGCATGGATCATGGGGGAGCATCCAGTTCTAGAGAAAACCTTCCATCTGCAAGGAAGTGGACAAAATCACATACACCTGATTTGATAATTGGAAATCCTGATGTAGGTGTCAGAACTAGAACAGGTACTTCAAATGAATGTCTGTACAATTCTTTTCTCTCTCAGACTGAGCCAAAGAAAGTGGAAGAAGCTCTTCAAGATGCTGATTGGGTGCAAGCAATGCAGGAAGAGTTGAATGAATTTGAAAGAAATAAAGTCTGGACCCTAGTGCCAAGACCAAAGAATAGATCTGTTGTTGGTACAAAGTGGGTATTCAGAAACAAAACTGACAGTGATGGCATAATTACAAGGAATAAGGCAAGGCTGGTTGCAAAAGGATATTCTCAACAGGAGGGAATTGATTATGATGAAATATTTGCACCAGTTGCTAGGTTAGAAGCCATAAGGATATTTTTGGCTTATGCTGCTCACAAAAAGTTTACTGTCTTTCAAATGGATGTGAAAAGTGCTTTTCTCAATGGAGAATTGGAGGAAGAGGTATATGTTGAACAACCTCCAGGTTTTGTAGATACCAAACATCCAGATTATGTCTACAGGCTTGATAAAGCACTTTATGGACTTAAGCAAGCTCCTAGAGCATGGTATGAGACTTTAGCTCAGTTTCTTCTGGAAAGTGGATTCAACAGAGGGACAATAGACAAAACACTGTTCTACCTCAACCATGGAAAGGACTTACTTCTGGTCCAGATTTATGTTGATGATATCATTTTTGGATCTACAAATGACAAACTTTGCAAGAAGTTTGCCAAACTAATGCAGTCAAGATATCAGATGAGTATGATGGGGGAACTTAGCTATTTTCTGGGCCTTCAAGTCAAGCAGAATGATGAAGGAACTTTTATTTGTCAAACCAAGTACACCAGAAACTTGCTGAAGAAATTTGGAATGCAAGATTGTTCAAGTGCATCCACTCCAATGGCCACTGCTACAAAACTGGATAAGGATACCGGTAAATCAGTAGATATTACTGACTACAGAGGTATGATTGGCTCTCTACTCTATCTAACTGCTAGTAGACCTGATATCATGTATGCTACCTGTCTTTGTGCAAGATTTCAAGCTGATCCAAGAGAACCTCACTTAACAGCTGTAAAAAGAATCTTTAATTATCTTAAAGGAACAGCTGCTCTGGGATTATGGTATCCTAGAGAATCAGATTTTAAACTAATAGGTTACTCAGATGCAGATTTTGCAGGGTGCAAAATTGACAGGAAAAGCACAAGTGGAAGCTACCAATTTCTTGGAGGCAGATTGGTTTCTTGGTACAGCAAGAAACAAAAGTCAATTTCCACATCAACTGCAGAAGCAGAGTATATTGCTGCAGGAAGCTGTTGTGCACAGATTCTTTGGATGAAGAATCAGTTACTGGATTATGGGTTAACATATTTCAAAATCCCTATTTACTGTGATAATCAAAGTGCTATTGCTATGACAGGTAATCCAGTTCAACACTCTATGACAAAGCACATCAGCATCAGGTACCACTTCATCAGGGAACATGTGGATGAAGGTACAGTGGAATTGCATTTTGTTCCCAGAGATCAACAACTAGCAGATATCTTCACAAAACCACTGTGTGAAGCTACTTTTACAAGATTGGTAAATGAACTTGGAATGGTTTCAGGTTCTTTCTCTAAATCTGCTTAGATTTGTTATGTGTTATCAGACTTTATGCTCAGTATTTACAGAATTAATCTCATTGTGTATTCTGTGCTTAATTGATAAATGTCTTTAAGTACTGACTGTTGTCTGATATATGTTTCTAAACTCTGATAAGTGATATGTCTGTTCTAGTACCTATTCAATCCTATGAGGATAACTGTGCTAGATACTGACCTAGTAGTCTTCAATAAACAAATGATTCCATGTAAGAAGTAATTATTTCAGTGGAAATCTTATGACACTAGCAAATTCTGATAATTGAGCTTAGTTAAGTTTACTTTGTATATCTTATTACTAAGTCACAAATTAGAATAATGCTACTCATCTGTTAAGTTCTGATACTAGTAAAACTGCTGAATGTACTAAGTGCTGATAAACCTCACTTATCAAAAGAAAAAGCAAAAAGATCAAAGAATAAAATCAGGTACTCCTTTGAGATCTAGAGTAAAAATGTGGAAGGGACGACCCAAGTGCATTGCTGGTATTAAGTAAATATGCATTAGAAAAGCAAAATATTTTCTTGGTGACTTTTCACACTCTATGATTACTGGAGAAATACTCTGATAATAGCATAAATTCTGATAAACAGTCGTGACTCACTTACACTGAGAAGCCACTGTAAAATAGAATTTCAAAAGATGCATAAAATTAGCACAAAACAGTTGAGGTGGACTCAAGCATGAACTCATTCATCAGTAGGTTTCAGAACAATGACAGCTCTTTAGCAAAATTTTAGTTATGCCTTATTTCTAAGATGTACTGAAGTGAATCAGACTTTACTCTTTGTCTGTTATTTAGCTTAATGCACACACTAATCACTCCATCTGAATGATGAAAATTTATGTGGTGGTCTATGTTATTTTAGATAAACAGTCATTGTGTCATTATTGCACAAATTCTGAGGACAAGTTCTAGTTACACGTTCTGATGATTAAGTTCTGACGTCTATAACTCAGAACTTGTATGAGGATTTACTAAGATGGGCATTCCTTTTTCGAGTTAAGAAATTATGTTCTGATGACTGTTAAGTTCTGGTATAGGTCTAAGTTCTGATTTCTCAGTCTAATCCTTTACTTGGCTTATCTGTGAATAAAATTTGATAACAGTCTCAGTTCGCACTAGAATATGTTGAAGTGGAAGATTAATAGTCACTATGATTAGGATTAATGGTATTCGTACTTGAACAGTCCACTGTTTCTTGTGTCTTGTGCGGTCTAGACCATGATTCCTCTTTCCAATGACTGTTCTTCTTTTTCAAGTCTGGGGAGACGAGGTAGACTTAACTCTACCTGTCAGCATTAAATATCTTTGCGTCTCCTGGCATTCTCTTGCCTATATAAGTAACCACTTCACATCAGTCTTTCCATCACATTCTTCTCACATACTTATCCTCCTTTTTCTTTAAAAAACACAATGGTCAGATATAACATGTTTTTGAACTACCAAACCTTCAATATGGAGCTAAGTTGTGCCGAGTGGCAGCAGGAGTGGCATGTAACAGCCATTCCTGAGGAGATCTGGGACTCTGTCCCACAGGAGGTGCTGACTCACCTCCTGTTCTTCTATATGGACTACCATCGCCATCTGGAGCGATTGGAGGAGGAAAGGCTGGAAGCTCTCCGCCAACAAGAGCGAATCATCAGACTCACCATTCTGTTTGTCGAGAGTAGGAAGAAGAAGATGACTTAATCTCGTCTTCTTCCTGTTTTTCTTCATCATCAGCTTTGTCAGGCTTCTTAGTTAGGACTAAAGCTGTTGATGTTAGGATTAGAAGCTTAGGGAAAATCTTGTATAAGTACTGATGTAATTTCCAATTCATGAATGTATTGTCTTGATATATTAATGAAAATTGTTTTTACTTCAAGATTTGATCTCTGAGTTATTTGTCTTGTGTTGATAAATCCTGATTGATATTCTGATGACCATTTAAATTTTGTTTTTATTTAAGTTCTGATTCTCTGTCAGCACTTATTCATCGAAATTATCTCGGTCATTTTTAACATGATTTATTTTCAGAATATTAATGTTGCAGTGAAAAATAATTCAATCAGTGCTAACGGGTTAAATTTTGAATTAAAATTGTTTCCCTTGATACATGGAACAGTTTTTCCTTGAAACTCGGCAAATGGGTAAGTAATGATTACTGTTTTCTCGAGCCCAGTAACTATCCGTTATTACTGCATGTCTGACAGGTGTCCAACGCTAATATTTTTTTGTATAAGTACAGTAGAGAGAAGATTTCTTTAATCTTTTTAATTTCTTCATCTTTTATCTCTCTTCTTACTTTTACTCTCCTTCACTTTACTTTTTCCGTTGTTTTCATACAGACATTATATCAAACACCTAACAGGCATACTTAATTATCAATTTTTTCACATGGCACCAAAGGATTTAATCATTGATGGAGCTAAGTTTGTCCCTAACAACTATGCTGCAGTTCTTGATCACACTGAAGCTCCATCTGAATTGCACTTTGTGCAAGATCTTCTTGCACATAGTGAGGTTGGGTACGCCCTAACTCAGCCTGAATTATTTTCAAGTCAACAAGTTCTGAGGTTCTGGAGGACTGGAGTTTTTGATGATGGTGGTAACGAGGAACTCCCAATATTATCTTCCAAGTGGGTGATTCATCCTATGTAGTCACTCCTGGTACAGTACGAAGAGCATTACATCTTCCAGAAGATTGTACTTTCTCTATACCAGAGGAATCAGAACTTCGGGAGTTAATGACTGATTTGGGATATGAAAAGAGTCTGATGAAACTAGGACAATTGAAACGGGCTCATATCAGAAGAGAATGGA